>NC_092075.1:10303750-10604166 GCF_039877785.1 Chaetodon trifascialis
CACAGGCTGCAGCACGGTGTAGTGGACAGGAGGAACCACCTGAATTTAGATTACTCACAGTTTTAAATAATAAAATTCAAATCACCCACCGTTTGGCGTCGCGCTACTTACACGATTAAAGCACAAACTCGGCCTGTATCAAAGCAAGTAGGCCAACAGCCATAAGCTCCAAATAATGTAGGTTAAATATGAAGACATGGCAAACCACCAACGCTTCTCTGATGATGAAAGGAAAATGGGTGGCAAAATCACCACACTTTCACTCAGGAGACTGAATCATACTTATTTCAGTAGTAAAAACCACAGCTGGCATTTCTAAACAGAATCAGTGGCACTATCACATCTGTTTCTCTCAGCAAAGAAACGGAGAAGCGCTCCCTGCAGAGCTACCGAGATACCATCAAAAATGAAATCGAGCCTATGTGTAGGCTGCTGTTCTACATTTCCCCAAACTGATCCATAAATATTTTCATGCACGAGTAGATTTACCCAAATAAAAATGGTCTGGCACATTAAAAAATATTTAAAAATGTATTTAACTCATTCTGAGTTGTAGTTCAAGTAGTCCATTGCAGACCATTCTTTGCTGTAACGATTATGAACCAAATTAGATTTAAATTCTGCCCAGTTTTATCTGGACATCGCTCACACTGTGAAAACCTTTGAGATGAGAGTGTTCATTCCATTTCCAGAGCTGTTTGATTTCCAGGTTTCAACAATTTGAAAAGGATATGAAATATTGGCTAATCTTGTTCTGAGACTAATTTCATTCCAGAATAAGAAGTCCTTTTTTTTTTTTTTTTGAAAACGCACAGACCCTCTAATGACGATTGGTCCAGTGCAGCGACTAAAAGCTGTTGACCTTTGCTATGTATTAGGACTGAATAATCTGTATGTTTGAAATACAGATTGGTGCAATTTGGGAGGCAAATCTTCATGTTCAACAGAACACCTCACATATAATCACTATATTTAACTTTAAGCAGTAAGCAGATTTTTATTCTCCGGTGTGTCGTCAGCCTTTTTCCTTCAGAGCAGAGTCTGCTGAAAGATGAAAGAATTTCTAGAAACCGTGGTGGCTGTCACTTACGGAGAGCATTGAGAGAATGCCCCAAACACCTGAAGCCACTTACTTAATCTGCTCTGTCCTGATTGGGATTGTCTGTCAAACAAAAGGGAGCTATGGGAGGAACCCGTGTGTGTGAGGGTGAATGTTCAGCATGTGTGTGAAGTGTGCACGCCTCTGGAATTTAGGTAGGTGGTCTGCCTGCTCTTTCTGGAGTGAACTGTGGCTGAATAATGTGACGAGATGGGGGGAAACGAGCGGGTTTTGGCTTTGCAGACAGACCTCCACGAGGAAAGACCTACAGTAGCAGATTTTTCAATGGCCTGACTTTTTTTTTTTTTTTTTTTTTTAGTTCAAAAGTTAAGGCTTTGCTGCTCGTGCAAGAGCAACACAAGCGCAAATTGGAGGTCCAAGCTCGTATACTAGACGGGGATGAGGGTCTGTGAGCAACCTTATCTAGCTCTTCCAGACCTTCATCTCACTCCTACATAGTTAATGAGCAAAGGAGCGAGAGGAAGAATGAAAAACAGCACAGGTCCGGTTTCTGAAGGGCAGGGTGAGATGACATAATACCCATTCCAAACCCCCGGAGAGCCCTGTGTCATTGACTAAATGGGAATACGAACAAGGTCCTTCTCTGTCCATTAAGAAGTCGATACACCAGGAGAACATTGTTTGAGACTAATTAATGGGCCCCGCTATTTTTGGGCACTGATGAGCTCTACACATTTCCAAATCGCTGGAGAGTCACTTCTTCAGTGCAAAACTACTGGTGATTAAAGTGGCTCACTTACACAGGCACTCGTCGCAGCGCCATCCCTTTCCTGCATATTTTGCTTTGGAGTCATTAGAACATATTCTCAAAAGTTGTGTACTTAGGTACGTTTCATCTGACTGTTGCAGTTTATTTTTACTTCCTGACTTTGCCTTTGAGAGGACTTGCTCTCATCCCATCTACAGGCAGCAGTGAGCTCTGGGAAATGAGAGTGCTCATTAACCTGCTGAACTCTTGACAAAGGAGACAGGTTGAGACAGATATAAGCTGGGAGCTGCCAGAAAGGTAGCTGAGAGCTCTGTGACAGTAGCTTGATTGGAAACCCTTGGTGCAAGAACAGATGTACTTCAGGTATTTCCAGCACAGTGGCGGAGTGGTGCAGTACTCTCTGTGCAGGGTCCATATCTGTGTGCATGCTGTTTTAAAAGTTGATGGAGGATGTCAAGTTGTTATGGGAATATATGGAAAACTTCCTCATGATAATATGCAGAGAGAAAAAAAAACTGTTTAAAGCAGTTTTTCCTTTTAGGCCTTATGGGTGAAGCTGAAATGTGAGATTTTTTTTTTTATCCATGAATTAAAGAGAAAGCTACATTTGCTTTATTGATCCCACATATTACCTCTGCACACACCTCAGAGCTTCTCTTCAGGATTTCAAAAATATTCAGACGTTTTCTATGTTAAATGGAAGATGAGAGAGAAAATCACATTTTAAGGTGTTTCCTTTATTGATTTCTTTTTTAAGGCTTGCCTACAGTATACCTTAACACTGACATTTATGGACTGTGTCTCTGTGTTAGGCGGGGGACAGTTTGGATAAAAAGTCCAGCCCAGGGTGCTGGCCTTCCTGGGATTACTTCAGTTTTTCCACAATGCTGCTCTTATGTCTCTCTCTTCCTTTTTTACTTTCCCTCCTCCCTCCATGTTCCTGTCTCTGCCGTTTCTCCACTTTCTGATGATGTGCCCTCTGAGGATTGCATCTGGAGTGAAAAGTTAAAGGATCTTTATTATATATGGTTTCTGAAATATCGTGACTCACTGCACAGTAGGACGTTGCTACTTTTCGCATACCGCGGTCCCTTTCAGACTGATCTGAGCGCTGCTTTAAGAGTGCAGGTAAAAGCGAATGTTATTTCTATCATTATTATGCTAACAAGCTTCCCTGTGGCCTGACAACTGGCTCCTTGGGGGGCACTAACATTACAGCCATTGCGGTCATTCTATAAACAGGGCGTGTATGCACAATGAGCACATTGTGTGTAAGGAGCAGTACTCACACATTACCTCCTATCATAGCCTTTCGCTGGCACCCACGAGCTGGCAATATAACACAGTTGCACTCGGCAATTTTATGTAATTGAAGGAAATTAAGATTCAGAAACACACTCCCCTAGGCGCAGGTGAAGGAATAGGGCAAAGTAAACAGTGTGTACAGTATGGTCTGACAGTGCTGAGAGGGGTCAGAGGTGTGTGCTGGTTGCTAGCTGAGCCACAGACGGAGCGTGGTAGAGAGTGATAATTACTGTGAAAAGTGGCTGCTGAGCTTGCTTCCCAGCTCCACTTGATGTCATATACTATTGTTGTGAAGGCAAAAAATATACATGGAGCTATTTTGGGGCTGGGAACAGTTCTGCAGTCATCTGGTGGATGACATCTTTTGTTGTGCCGGTGCAGGCGAATGCTGTTGCTGTCACTGTCGCCAGGATTTTAGAAATACTGAGGTCATGGGTTCAAGTTCCCCTCCAGTGCAACTCAGTCCACTTCAGAAATGTTTGATTGGCTGCCAAACACGCCTGTGAAATGTTTTGATTATTTTAGATTTTAACTTTGCTAACTTACTTAACTAATTTTCCTCCTTTAGTAATGGTTTAAATTGTGTTTCAGAGATTTCCACACACTGTCAGCATAGAATTCTGAAGTCAAATTTAGAGATAATCAACCTCATCATCTTTGAAAGCCCACAATGTCTAATTTGTGTACAGTAACAAAATGTGAACTGCTCCCCAGGTTGTTAAAACCAACCAAATTCCTGGGAACAATACAGAGAACATAACCTCAGTATCAACAGTGCTCCCGATGTTTAGGTGCCTTGCTGCCAAGCATGCACCAGATGTGAGTGGTTCGTCCAAACAATTTTAGTGTTTATTCAGCATATTTATGCTCTCTGACCAGCCTGGTGGAAGGATGCCTCTTCCAGTAAATAGTTTGGCTCACCAGATGTAGACTGTGGGTATAAGGCTGCCATTGGTCACCTATTTCAGGCAGCCAATGGCATGCCATTTTCAATTTCAAGAAAGCAACAGCCTACAAGCCAGCAATCTACACGCTGAAAATACCCCAACCCTAACTATGAAAGAGGCTAGCAGCTGCCTTTTGTCCCCCCGACAGTATTTTGCCAGGGCACCATCGCTGCATCCTGGGTTTTGCGCTGCCTGAGACACTTTTAATTGGTTTGAAATGCAAACCAGATAGATCTGGCTCTGCAAGACTACCAGTAAAGTAAACTTAAAAGCTTTTCTTTTCCTAATGAGTTTTCCATTGGAGGTTTTGCTTGCCATTTTTATTTTTGCTCTCATATTGTAGGTATTGCAAAGCCATTTGAAACTAGAGCTTTACAAAATAAACTTGCCTGTTGGGGAGTGTACAGTAACAATGATTTCAGATTCCTGTGTCGTCTCTATCGTCTCGCCTCCTTCCAGAGAGCTGTAGACAGGAAAAGAGGTGCGATGGTAAGACTGAGAGGAGGGTGATCGCAAGGACACAAAAGAGGCAAACGGGACAGAAAGATTAGTGGTGAGGAGTGGAGATGAGAGGGAGCTGGAGGCAGAAGTGGAGAGAGAGAAGGGTGAAAGCGAGATATGGAGCGAGGACAGGGACAGACAGGGGAGGAGAGAAGTGTGTCATTAATCACCCTGTGTGACACGCTCAACTACAGGGGAGCTTCACAGTGCAACATTCACTTCTATTAGCAGTCCATTAGCAGAGCTCGGCACAAGTAGCAGCACTTGACAGGCAGGCCTGTGCCAGAAAGGCTGACCTGTGTCTCGACACGATGTACACTGCACCACCTAGATAGTGCATGTGTGTGAGAGTTTTTGTGGGTGAGTCAAAGTGCACCACAGGGCATGCAGTTCTGAGACATATTGTAGCAAGTTTTGCTTTTTAGGCTTTGGACAGCAAATGAAAATAATTGTATAAAAGGTTCCACTTTCAATTACGCTGCTGGATGAGACAGGGCATAATGATTGTAAAGATGATGATGGTAGTGGTGGTGACCTGATTTTCCACCTGTGATATCCCCTCTGCCAGAAAATGGCTCTTCAAAGTTGAGATAGCTGATGCATTAGAGGTACAGTCATTTCTCATTCAAAGGCTTGTTGGCCTCTTACTAGCCAAGAGCCCTGTGATTACAGGATCTCAGCCAAGGGGGAAGGGGGTGTGGACCACTGTCCCTGCTCTTGATCTACAGTTCATTTATGATTAGGGATCAGAGCCGACAGTCAGAAAATCAGGGGTTGAGGGGGGACGACAGAGCCAAAGGGGGGAGAGAGAAGTGATTACGAGTTAAGTGGCCCTTCTCATGCCATTATAAGCAGCAGGGCTGACAGAGCACATCATGAGTGAGTGTAAGTACACACTCCACTCCTGCCCTTTAATTTGGCACCATGGCCTCCCCCCCTGGTGCTCAACCACTAATGTCCTTCTGCATTTTTGTGTTCATAAAAGGAAATAAGTGAAGGACATGTCATTACAAACGTAGGTAAATAGGAGAAGCTAAAAAATAGTAGGTGGAAGAAACTTTTATCCTGATGTATTTTTGTTTTGTAGTTATGATCTTTTACATTTCCTCACTGTGGTCATTTAGCGAGATTGCCCATATCCATATGTTCTATAGTGGTGTGATTGTTGTCAGCATTTCACCATAATTTAGCTGATGTAATCATCTGTGGACACAGCAGAAACTAAATGTCCTGTACTGTTGCCATACATGCTATTCTACCTAGCAAAGAGGATTAGGGCACAAAATAGACAGAGTTAGGGGGGATTTGGGAGAGGAATGCTGGTACTCTTACGTATGCACACACACTATAAAAAGCTCAAAGTGCTGATGAGCAGTAAAAGGCAGAGTCAGTGGGAATGCTGTTATTTCCCCAATGTCCTTTAACAGTCTTCCCTGCAGTCTTGGTTCCCCGTCCCAGCGTGGTGCATGGAACAGCCTTGGTAACTACATAGCAAGCACAGTCCTAACATGGCACGACAAGATGAGAGAAGCTCCGACGGTAGGCTGAGAATTTAGGCCAAACATGCCCTGCATGCAGGTGTGAGATAATCCTATCTCAGCTCGGTTGTTGCATGTCCATGGGGCCAAGAAGCAGCACTGCTCAAGTAAGGGAAGTATAAGTTCCTCCAAAAATTGGTGGTCTTAAAGGAAAAGTTCAACACTTATGTGCTTTGTTCCTGAGGGTTAGATGAGCAAGTTGATACCACTCTCACATATGAAGCTACAGCCAGCGGTACGCTGGAAGGTGGATTTAGTACTTCCACAATGTTTGGCCAAAATTTCACATCTAATTATGAAAACAGTGTAGCATGTTTCCATACCTTCAACCAGATCTACTGTAGATCCCATAGACATCCAGTAATTGAGTGAAGCTAAGCTAATCTCACCTACCTCCCTACATATATACTGCACATAAGTCGCAAAACAGCATCCACATTTTTTGCTAAATAGTAAAAACTTCACATAAAACGAACAATTCCTTCAAATGGTTTTAAGGAATCGCATCGTCGCTTTAGCAGTTAATGGGATCATTCGAAAACAGAGTTCTTAAAACAGTCTGCAGCGCTTATATCGTCGTCTCAAGGTGCTTTCAATCCTCTGCTCCGTCGCCGGCGGGGCACCTTTGATATTAAAGCCAGGGCTATATGTTCAGGTCTGATGAGAACGGCCAATGTACCACTGAGGTGGTAATGAGTGAGATGATATCAATGGTGACTCATAACACCTGAGTCATACACGCAGTGTGGAGGCTTTGGCAATCACCTGAATTTCTCTATGGAAATCCAGCCTGCTCCCCAGAATGGAAATACAGCTGCTATCTTTCCCTTCTGTTCTGACTCTGATTGACAAATCTAAACCCTTAATCCTGGCTTTGCCCTGTCTTGTGCTCAGAGCCGGAGCCTCACGAGTGGAATGGGACTAAAGCAAATACATAAAAGCCCTCCTGAAGAATAGGAACAGTATTTATCTGTAATAAGTCATTTTCTAAGCCGGCGTGTATTTTGTCAAGTGGATACATCCATATACGCATTTTATGTACCTGCAGACTGAAACCTTTGCTTCATTTTGTTGTCACATCTCTGCATTGTGAAGAGGGGTGGTGGTTTCCAGACGCTGCACTAATGTCTGCTTGGGGAGGGTTGTGGTCTATGTATGTCAGCAGAACAGAGAGAAGGGTGAGGAGGGAGGGGGGGGGGGCAGGTATGGGACCACTGAAACATGAGAGCAGGAGACCCACGCTCCCCATTTCCTGTCTCCACTTTATCAGCATCTTGCTCTCTGTTTTTCCTGCGCTCTTAAAGCATCCGATGAAAGCCTTGCCACAGATAAATGTTTGTGCCTCCTTGTTTTTTATGGGCCTCAAATGAGGGACTTCATCCGCCCGCCACCCCCCCCCCCCCCCCCCTCCTCTCCTTCATTCCCTCTTTTGCTCCATTCCTGTGTCTGCTTTGAGATGCCACAAGAGAAGTTACAGCCTCTGGTTTACATTACGGTTCCTTAGAGATGGGCTAAAAGGACAATGCTCGCTCTTGTTCTTCTAAAGGAATACATTTTTACAAGACATTAGGGAAAAGGCACAAGAAGGGGTGGATTATGCGACTATATTGCATTTGTTTTTGCTTTGTATGAAATAATTATGTCCATCTATACGTGAATTCAGTTAGATCTGGAGAATGAGAGGTGATTCTGCAAAGAAAACTCATAGCTGTGTCCTCAGCAGTCTGCACTCTTTCCCCTCTTATCACCTCGTGCGATATTTTTCTTCTGACTCACAGAACTCATTGGGCTTCTGTTTTCTTAGCTTTAGCGTGTGTGTGTGTGTGTGTGTGTGTGCGCGCGTGCGTCTCTCTGTGTTTGTCTGCATATGGTGGCAGAGTGTGTGTCCGTGCGCGCGTGTGTTTATTCAATAATAACAGAGTCCGAGAAAGTCTGTTTCAGATAAATCTGTGTGAATACCAGACCATTCATCCCCAGGAAATCAATCTTTCTCATAATTCCCCTCATTTTTCTTCCATCTGTTATCTACAGAGCTGCCAAACAGACTTTTAAACAGAGCAGACCATTACCAGAGGGCAGAATTAAATGTGTGTCAGAATGCCAGCCTGTAAAGTTGTTGTTTTTACTGAGTTAAATGAGGTGCTAAATTAAAGCTTCACAATTGGTATGCACTGTGTGATTAAGCCCTCTCCTCCACCCTCCATGTGCTCACGTTGACAAGAGTGGAGAAGAGTCAAAATGTGTGTTAAGAGATGTTTTAAAAAATTACACCACTGAAATCAACCTTGACTGTTGAAGGCATGTGATGAATGGGTGTTTTTGTCTGTTTTTGTGTAATTGCTCCGTACAAGTCTCAGCAAACGCTGTGGAATTCGTCGCCAGCATCTTGGAAAACGTTTTGTTTCCGCAGTCAAAGGAAAAGAAGAGTTTCAGAGAGGAGTTAACCGCCAAGCCCCGCCATTATCACTACCACCAAACTCCCACCAACACAGCACCCTACTGCGTGACCTCTTTTCTTCATTTTGGGCTTTGTTACTGTGAGTCCAGTAATGGCTTGCAACCCGAGATTGCTGTTGGGTGTCAGCACTTTCCTGTGTTTGTACAGCGTGTGTTTGTGAGCCTGTGTGTGTGTGTGTGTGTGTGCCATATCTCCATGATCAGTCCCCGGTGACCTAAGTAATAGCAGACAGTGTTTAACTGGGGCAAGCTCAATGGGTCTCATTTAAATGGGGCCCAGACAGAAGCCCCACAGTGAAGGGTTACTTTATGACTCCGAACATGTAAAGCACGCTGTCGTAGCCGCTACAATTTGTGTGCTTGCCAGAGAAGGCAAACTGTACTGTATTCTTCTTCTCCAGGAATCTGTCACAGAACCAAAAAGCACTGCTAACGTTCAAAATCTGCCAAATTAGAGGGTTCCACATGGAGAATAAGTGGCTGTGTTGTCTTTGATTTGTAAGCATTCTTCAGTTAATGAGTACTATGGAGATGAGGTCGATTATGACAGAAGGCAGTCTGCGCAGCTCTGAAAGTTCACTGCTGTAAATGTCAGAATTATTAATGAGCTCAAAGTGTCAGTCCCTGCGTGTCCTACATGATGTTCGAACATGAAAGGATTGAGCAAAGTCAAGTATAGCCGCCCTCAAATTCACAATATTCCTGCAGTGCAGTGCATGCATGTCATCATTGGCTGAAAGAGTGCTCGCTTTAATTCACTCGGAATTATGTATTGCACAATAAAAGCACATCTTCAAGTTGTATAAGGGATTGGCAGGAGAGGAGCGCTTCCAGCTGTGCACTTGCCCCTTTCAAGGAGCAAACCAAACAGTAGGCAGAAGGTGAATAATGGATGTTGTTGTGATGATTGCTCTGAAATGCAGAGAGAGAGCGAGAAAAAAGTGCAGGAGGTTTTCCTAAACCAGGTCAAATGTCTGAATTGGCCCTACTTTGTATACAGATGAGCATCTTTGCTCAAGAATTCCAACTGTAAACACAAGTCTTGTTGGCTGTTTAACATCCACAAGCCCCCAATCTGATCAGGCATGGAACCCAAAATATTGGTGCAGACATTTACAAAGATGTGTGTGCTACTACAGTATGGGACATCGCTGAGCCACATGCAGTTCTGCCACAACATGGAGGATCAGTTTCTGCCTTTTCAAACCAACTGGCACGTGGAGAGGATCTACTATTATTAATAGGGATCAGAATGAGTGATTAGCAGTCGTGCATACATATTTTTATTGGTAGTATCAGGAGTCGGTCGGGATGATGCCGACCTACCCGTGAGTTTGATGGGGAGTGTTGCTCAGTGGAAGCTTTTGTAGAACAGCTCTCCCATAAGTCAAGTTGATGGAGAAATAAGACCTCCGTTTGGAAAAAATGACCGAGCTTAAGATGACAGAGTTGTTTCTCTAATTCCAGACCTCTATAAACTATGACCCCATACAGTACACCAGCTGCACTGGAGTCAGCACACTAACTGTAAACTGATACGCCATAATGGCTTGCTGCAGATATGCTGGAGCATGTGCAGCGGAAACCGATAATTCAGTGGTGACACACTATGCATAGGGGTTCCCATGGTTTTTAGGCTGACGTGAGGTAAGCTGATCTGTCAGGTAAAAGCAGAAGGGGGGGGGGGGTTACACTGGAGAGACATGGAGGGGGAGGGCAAAGTAGAGTAACCTTTGCTGTGTAAAGGAAGAAGCAGCGCGTCGGTAAATCATAGCTCCCGATGAGTTTCCTTCAATAGCTGTTTGTTTAAATTCTGCTGCGCGCATTCTGCACCCCTCACATGTAGACATTACTAAATCATGGTATTTTACTTTTTACAAGTCTGCAATGTCTTACTGCCGTTCTGCAAGCCACATTTTTTTGTTATCGCTTTTTCTCCATGCCAAATGTTTAATTTAGCAGCCTGCTCCAGCACAAGACCTCGCCAACCAAAGCAGCGACGCCGGCCAAAGGAAGAGGAGGTGCAGACAAGGAGCGGAATGACACAGAGATAGCATAGCCGCTCTTAAGCTGCGTGGTTTTTACCCACAGGATGAACAGCCCGAGAGCATCCAGGATTCAGGCACATTAACCCACAGCTATTCTGGGCTGCTTTGTGTGGCTTTTTGTTCATGGAAAAGAGGCAGAAATATGGTAAACAAATGCAACAATGTTGAACAAACCAATGTGTTGTAAGGATTGGGCTGCTTTGAGAATTACCAACTCAGATATATGCATATTTCCATTCCCCCTGCAATTTCTTGGGAAATTTGACCAAGTAATCTGAACCTTATTGTGTTGCTTTTCTGCGGAACACCAGATACCGGCGCAACCTGGTTTTGGTTTTGACTGCCATTTTTCTCGTTGGCAGTCGTTTCCACCTTGATTGAATTTGAGGGCGAAGACATGAGAAACTCAAGCTGGAATATTTACACTGTAGCTTCCATTTTCGTTCGTTCGCCGTAGTTTGTTTTAATAAGAGCTTGACAGAATGCAGTAGGCTGTCGGAGGAATTTCGACGGGGCATGTCAAATCCAAGGAGTGTCAGTGGTCACTCCGCTGACACGCTGCTCCGTCTGAAGTCGGCGGTCGTGGAGTCAAACGGATTGGTCAGAGTGGTTCTGACACACACAGGCACGTAACGCGGGCTGGACGAGTGGGAGGACAAAAGTGATCAGCGCTTTGATGGATGTGTCACAATGAGGGGATGTAGCTGTCTAACATCTATCAGTGGTTAAAGATTTTCCCTGCTCGGCCTGTCACATCCAACTCCACTCTTCATTTCTATTCTTCTTTCCCTTTGGCTCTCTTCTCTTACTCTATTACAGGGAGCTGGGTGTCAAATGGAAAAAAAAATACTGTCAGAGCATACAAAGAGAGTTTTTGTAAAGTCCTGCAAAATTATTGTGACTGTGTGCCCCCCTCCCACTACATGCAGACAGTGTGTGTCCTTTGTATCAGGGTGGTCTCTTGGGAGTGAAGCAGACATTTTAATTCAATAAGCTCCAAACAGAAATAGAGCTCTCCCCCTCCTAAAACTCACTCATCTCACTTCAGTGATACAATTACAAGCCGAGCTCCACTGGCCATCTTGTTGCGATTTTATGTGTTTACATGGGAGGGAGGTGTTTACTGTGGAAACTGTGGCCCCCTCCTGCTGCCCATTTAGCTACTGGAGAAAAAGAGCTGCTGTGAGATTTAATTTATTTAGCGTCTCTGGAAGAGAGTTATAATGATTCTCTAACTAGCATTACGATTGTGTCTTCCTGAGTCCCATTCCCTTGGGATGAGTGGCTCCGGCTTCAGTGAAAAACAGCTATAATGTCTCTACGTAGACGCAAGGACACATGGATGAATGTGTTAGTGTGTGAGGAGGGATGTGTAGCATGTTCTCTCCAGCAATAACTGAAACATACTTGCTTTTCTTGCTCTATGCAAGTGTTGCTTTGTGAAATAACTTCAATATAGGCCATATGCAGATTCGTGCTTGAACCACAGTATGTTGAAAATTTCAGACTTACCACAGCTTTCTTATTCTTAAAAATACTTTAAAATCTATGCGATCATCAATTATTTATCTACTTTATATAATATGCACTATTACCAAGATGAAGTTTAGCAACAGAAATAAAGACATAAAATCTCTGTAAGAAGTTCTGAATTCATGAAAGGAAAAGATTTAAAAATATAACCAAAGTAAAGTACTTTAAGAATGCTTACTGTACTATCAAAGAGTATAAATAAATTATGTGGTCTTATTTGTAACATTTCCTTTTTATGTAGCAGCATGCAATCCATAAAGAGAGATAGGGGGGTAAGTAGTTTTCGAGTGATTGCGTCCACAATCAGTCTCTTGAATTGCACCAGACTTTTCAAAAGAGCAAAATCGAATCATTTGTTTTCCATTTCATATTTTTAAGTACTCCTCCACTGCTGGCCCTGTGTGGCCTCATTGCTGCAGCATTCTTGTGATAACATTGCCTGACTAATCTTACTGATGGTCACATTGTCTTTTCAGGCCCCGGCACTCTGTTTTATTGGTGTAGCATTATGCGCAGTGTTTTGACCATTGTTTACTCCACAACATGCCACTTCTTATCTTCTGCAGCAAATGGCCACGTCTTTACCAATCTCATCTGGCTTTTGTCTGCTTCCCCTTTTTTCCACTGGATGTGCAGCCATTTAGTGCAAGGGTCAGGGTTGTAATTGACAGCCACCACTAAACAAATCTGCCCGGCTCGGCGGTAGACCAACCCCACCTCCCGTCCCCTCCCGCTACTCTAATCTAACTAATGCACCCATGTGTGTGCTGGAAAGTGAATTAAGCATAGAAAACTCAATACCTGATCCATATGACAGAGCTGCCTGCGTGCACATTAGCAGTTTCTCTGCAGCCTCTGTAATTGTATTACACAAGTTGGCCGCTCTAACGATCAGGCCTTACACACACTTACACACTTACACACACTCTCCCTGTTGTCGTTAATCGCTGCCTTCGCTGGCCCCGGAGGCGTGCAGCGGGCCAAGAACAGAGCGATCGAGAAGGAGGATGATGAGGCGAGTAGTTCAGTCCTCCCTCAAGGCTGACATGAAATGAAATCATAGTCTGCGTCTCTCTCTCTGTGTGTGTGCGTGCATGTGTGCTCTGAAATTGGTACATTGTGCTGCATCTTTTGTTTTTAAAGCTCTGTTGTCAGGCTCTGTGTATATGCCTCTTTGCCTTCTAATCAGTGCCTTTCTGGGCCCTCCCGCTGTGGGCCCTGTCTGTGTTTCTGCCGGTCCCGTGTCCCCACCGCCTGCTTTCTGTGTACTGTCAGCAGTCCAGCCTCTTGCCAGAGACCACAGCGTGATAAGATGAATTTACACTCTCCTCTCCTCCCTACTCATCTCCCCTGACCTATAGAGACCTATGCAAGGTTACAAAAATATATCTCAGTGAAGTACAATTTGTGCAGCAGATAAGAGTTGAAGTAGATGAGCAATATATTTGATCGCATGATGTAGTGAACACACACCTGGGATGATCTTCCTCCTTAAAAACTTTTTTTTTTATTGGACTTCATCACTGAGGGGAGGAAGATCGTGAGGAGAACAAAAGGACTGAGAGGGTGATTAAAGGGGTTGTTGTGTTGATTTGCTATGTGTTGCCATGCAGGCAACCATTTGCTCTGGCTTCACTAATGGAGACTTCAGTTTGAATCCAGGGAGAAGCTCTTTAAAATTTTATTCCTTCTAACAGGCTGATTTATAATGATGAGCCCCAGACTCTTTCCACCGCAGCAGGACATCACAAAGAACCCTGGGAAGCGAGGGAACTATATATAGCGAGACCATGAAGGGACTTGCTACAGGCATGGGAGAAGGCAGCAGATAGATGGTGAAAGATGACCTCCCCGCACAGCCCTGCTCAAGGCTGGCGATGTATAGATGCACTGTGTTGTCCAAGAGACCTCTATATAGCCACTAAGGTCAGCCCCCCCATTTTCCCAGCACCCGGGGTCCATTGATACCCTACCTGCCAGATGACACCCCATGATCCTGCGCCTGAGAAGAGGACTAGTTTGTGTGCGTGTGTGTATGTGCATGTGTGACAATCCCTCAGGGAGGACTTGTCAGGGAGCAGGTCATCAGATATGTGTGTGCGTGCGTTCACCTCCGTGTGTGTGCGTGCTCACGTTCAGTTGTGTGTGTGTGTGTGTGTGTGTGCACATAACAGGGGAGGAAAGGGGGAAAGAGCAGGGATGGGCAGCTTTATCATGCTTATCTGAAAGGTCACTCCGTCATTGTCGGACTGCACTTTACAGATCCTCCCTGTGGCCACTGCATGGCAAACTGATCCTGGGGAGGCAGAGGTAGGAAAGGGTCAGCTTTGAAATGGTGCACCAGTCTGAAGGAAATTTCCCAAAGTTGGCAGAGGAAACAGCTGCTTTGTTTTGTAACAAGATTACGTAGCACCTGTACCTCTTCTGTGACTCTTATTTTATGATACTCCAGCATTATGTCCTTCCTAATCAGGCATTTTATGGACAACTTCATTATTTTCATCTATACAGGTTTTGCATGTTGTGTTTCCATTTTCATTTTAGATAAAATATTGAAATATTCAGTTCGAATGCTGAAAGGCAATGCTGGGCTCCCTTCCCACTCATCTATACATATGCAAAAACTTAACAAGAAATAGAAGCAGAAGCAGGTTGTCTATTTATTTTTCCTTCTAGTTTTTGATTCACAATATATGCAAAGACAGCAAAAACCCACCTGCTCTGTGAAAATGAGGGAGAGGGAAAGAAATAAGGGAGTGATGTCAAAAAAAAAAAAAGATAAAATAAGTGTGAGCCCGTGAAGGGTTTAATTAGGTTTGGAAGCACAATTATCACTGGAGTGAAAAAGGTGTGGAGGTAGAGATTCACCCTCCTGTGTCTACTGTGCACAAGCCAAATCTCTGAGCGACACTAATCCTACTGGTTCTGCTGGTTATCCCCCCTCCTCCTGTCATCCCTCAGCAGGTATTCCTCCACTGCCAAAGGTCTTTCTCTGACATCCATCCCCTGTTTTTTCCCCATTCATCCCACCTCATCCCCTCCTCGCCCGCCTCTCCTCTGGCACTCTGTTTGTTTTTACTGTTGTGTCTCAGTGACATTAGCCGCAGTAATCCAATTGAAAGCTCCTCAGACCCGGAGCCGGGTTCTGTGGGGTTGTGGCGTTTCCATGGGGATCGCATGGATTCCTAATTAAGCTCATTAAAGCTTGTTATTAAAGCTCGTTAAATCTCATCCTGACACTGTGGCGCAGCTCCTGGTGTCTAACTTTACTAATTCGTACACTAATGCCCCCATGCACACATACACATGCACACTCACACACAGAAGTCACCGATATAATGCACTTTGGTGGGGTGTAATTAAAGCGCTCAGTAAGCCTCGGGGTTTTCCCTACTCCTTGTTTGAACGGAAGGTGACGCATGAGGATTTTGTGAACAGTATCAACCAAACACAACCATTTGTGCTCATGCGGAGCTGATGTGAGGTTAGTGTGAGAATAGTTCTCCAGCATAACCAGAGACAACATGAATGATAGGTTTGAGTCAAGTGGAGGTCAGGGGAATAAGGAATACCTCACTTTACTTTTCCCTCTCACACACACTGAAGCATGTTACTGTGCGCCTATTGACCTCACTCCGAGTTTGCACGTCAATTCCAAATATTGTTCTTTAGCTGTGAGGAGGAACAGTAAACCATGATGTTTTTGGGGTCTTCAGGGGGCCGAGCGGAACAGTGTGTGTGTGTGTGTGTGTGTGTGTGTGTGTGTGTGTGTGGAGAGAGAGAGGGAGTGAGAGAGACGCCTTTCACAACCTGAATCATGCCTTTGATGCTGACTGGCCTTGACATCAACAATGTGGCCTTTCACAGCCCTCACCCACCTCTGAGGAGCTTACCAAGAACACACACACACACACACACACACACACACACACACACACACACACACACACACACACACACACAGTCTTCCTCTCTTTGTCACTCTCTCTTTAGTTTTCAGTGTTTATTTTTTGTAGCTATTTGTGCCCATTCACAAAGAAATGGCACTTTACCCAGAAAGAAAAAAAAAAGAAAAGAAAGGAAGGACAGAGCAAAAAATAGATTCTAAAAAAGATGATTATTCTGCGTTTTCTCAGCAGAACCAACGAGGCTCAAAGATCTTGTTAAGCCCTTTGCAGAAATTACATTGTGAACACCAGAGAAATGAAAGGATATTAGGCTGAGCATAGTGAAGAGTGGAATCGGCCAGGGCCAGAGGGACATTTAAGGCTCGAGAAGGATTTCTGAAGTGCCCCCTCACACTTCTTTGTTTTTAATTCCTGTAAGATATTCCCTTCTTTTGCTCGACCACTCTTGTCATGCCTTTGACATGAGAAGGATTTCAACCCTTAGAGTCTTTTAAACGTATCCTGTGTCACAATGACTGCGGTTAAACAGTCGGCCTATAAATGAAGTCCATACCAGATGGACGCTGAAACACTCGAAAGTCCTCTGAAGGGAGGTTCTGAAGTATGGCTTACAGAGGGACATCCATCATTGACATCATTGCTAATTTTGGTGACACATTCAGCAAAACATGCCCAGCTGTGTGTGAAAGAAATACATGAAGTCAGTGTTTCCATGCGATTTTTTTTTTTTTTTCTCCCCCTACTTTTCAACAGCTTTCAAAAGCGGACGGTTATATCAAACATGTGTTTCTTTAGCGCTCTCTGTGTGAAAAGGATTGACTGTGATTACGCTGACAAACGATGTTTCCAGATGTATGTCAAGCTGGGGAACATAGATTCCCTGAACTTAATCTTTGCTTACTCTGGGCAGGCTTTGATGGACCTGTTAGCATTAATTAGCATTAGCCCTCCAATAATGTGCACACATTATGCCGCTTGGTGCGGAGAGACATTTATAGAGGTTGACACAAATTGACAGAGGTGAAGATCTGTCCCCAGGGCGGTGGCCTTGTGCGCGCTATAATGAGATAATATGAGAGTGCAAAGATGACACTGACCCAGGGTTTGTGCTTCTCAATCACACACCAGTTCAGTAAATGGAGATACTTAAAAAGATGCAGATGCATGCTGTGAAAAAAAGAGAAACTCTTTCCAGTTTTTTGTTTCCACTGACTTCTCTGTAAAACCAACTAGAGGCTAGTGGTTAGGACATTAGTTCTGTCTCCTCTGACGCTCTCAAGTTAAACACTCCTCACAGAGCATGCTATTTCCTGAAGATGAATACTACTCTGTGATGAGGAGAGCTAAATGCATCCAGTCATTTCCCCTGGAGCACGAGTCTGTGTTTAGGTGATGGGTCGAACTAAGGATGTGGGCAGTCGCAGCACGGCCGCTTTGGTGCCTTGCTGCCTGCTTCCTCGGCCTCTTCGCCACGTGGATGCTGGGCCATTAAAGAAGTTGTTTGTCTTTTTCCCCTCAATGAGTGACTTGTGTGGTCAAGCCCCAGCCAAATGACTAACCTGAAGATTGACTGGAGCCAGATGAAGAGTTGTACCTATTGAACTGGAGTTTAGAGAGGAAGCTCTTCTCATGATTCATCATCTCTTTCACTTCTTTTTAATAGCCGTGCAGCGCCACCCTCCCTGCCTTTTGTGAGATCTAGCTCTTGCCAATCGCCTTGTTTTTGTGTTGTTTTACAGATTGAAATTCGAGTTTTTTGGGGGGGGTGGAAAAAGAAATTGCAGATATGAAGACAGTCAGAAATAGACTCTACCTGTAGCACTTCCTTGATATGGTCTTACACTCATTTTGTAACTTTTTGGGGCATTTTTACAATGTGTACAAAATCAACAAGAGTGAATTTCAGGTTTTGCACACAAAAATACAGAATGTCACTAAATTCTGCAGCATTCAGTCATTCATAAAATATATATTATATTTCTAAAAGATACTTGGCCAAGGTCCATAGAAAGGAATATTTTTTTTCTTTTACAGAATTTGTATAAAAATTCCCAGTGTTTAATCAATTAGTGGCAGAGTGATTATTAAGTTAGTTAAAGCCGTTCCCCACTTTGAGTATAGTGATTACAGTAATAGCTACCCACTGATGATGTAGGGAGTCTTGTTTCTCAGCCTGTAAGCACTAGGTCAAATCAGCCGCTGTCAGGGAGCCTTTGAGTTCTGACCAGCTGCCTGCCTGCCTGCCTGCCCGCCCGCCCGCCTCCCTACCTATCCGCAGCTTTAGTGGTCAGAGGCTCATATTCCAGTCTTTCTGACTGGGGTGGTTTGCTTTGATAGTCAGGCCTGTTTACCGCTCCATGTCCTGGGGGCCAACTGGGCTCAGATCACCCTCAAATGAACTGAGGAGTGAGGGAAATATTCAACACAGCTGTGCTTACTCTGAGGGCTGGGGCCAGGAGAGACATGCTGCTACGCTTTCAGGTACAGGGCAGGTCTCGCCTCTGAAGCTGTCTTCAGAGAGCCTGTTTGCATTTATAAAAATGTTTGCTTGGATACGAAAATAAAGATTTCCCCAATGGTGAGGGATGGGAACGTAAAGAGAGAAAGTGAGCTGGATGGAGATAAAAGATTTTTTAACAGGTAGGGAAGCAGCTAACCCAGCGGCTGCTAGGGAATATAGCAGCTCCTCCACAGCAAATCAAAGGTAGTGGTAGTCTGAAGACTCTAGCGGGCAAACTATCCTTAAATAAATCTAGCCAGTCCCGCTCTAGAAGCTTCGATTAACAAATGGTGTTGTGAATGTTGATACTGTACTTTTTTTTTTGCCTTAGCCATATGTCTTTTGCAGGCTTTAAGCACAGTCCCAGTTGAATAACATTCCCTCATCCTGGATGTCTTCCTCTTTCACTTTAAGATTCATGTGTGACGGGGAAACATTCAGCTTCTGCTCTTTTCTGCCTCTGTCAAGATATCTCTCAGCCAGCTTTGTTGCTTTGACCAATTTACCATCTCTGTGTGTCTGCACAACAGACCCAAGGCTGGCAGCAGCTATATGAGTGGCGCAGGGAGACTGCCGTGTAATGAATAGAGGGCATGGCTAGCTCTTTGGCAGGAGTGGATGGGAGGGGATCACATATGCTGTTAGTATGGGCAGAGTCAAGAATTATGACAGGTAGCATGGAAACAACTTTGGCCTGCCCGTGATCAATGCGCATCATGTTTTCTGAATAGTTGCGGTTTAGCATTAAGCTGCCAGCTGTGGAGCAGTTGCCACTCATGTGTGTTTGAGCTGTATGACCATGTGTTGGCTGCTCTAATTATCAACCTATTCTGAATTCATGAGTGTGGCCTTGCAGATTAATGCATATGCGTGCATGCCCAATGTTTGTTTGCCCAATTAAGGATTCATAATGTGGCTTCATAGTGTGCCTCCTCTCCTCTTGCCCTCTTTTCCCTGGTTCTGTCTTACACACACATGCACATGCCTAAACTTGTTACACCAAATGCAAAAAAATATACCATACTCTATGTAATTTATGCACCTACAATACTATGTGAGAGGCTTATATCAGCTTTTGGTGTACAACATGCTCCTTAGTTGGCACCATGACACATTTCCAAGATTTACATTTTGTCTAATTAATGCAAAGCACATTGTACAAATGCAAATTTTCTGAATTGGATTTCTTCCATTTTTTTTTCGGAGCTTTCCAAATGCTACCAAGCCAACGTGCCGCCTAGTAGAATATGGAACAACTGTTGTCAAGAGAAGTGGAAAGTCATGAGCAAGCAGTGAGCAAAAACATGTTGTGAGTGTATCCATGCTGCCCACTGCGTTGCTGGCGCCCGGGCTGGCCCCCTGTTTGCATGTGCATCCTGTACCCCTCTGCTTCACCCGCCCTCCCCATGTTTCTCCATATTTCCACTAGTTCTTTCTGTCCAAGCTTTGCCTAGTGTGAGTTCTGGCATGCTGGTCCTGCCCTGCCCCTCTCTGCTCTGTTCCGCTTCCTCCCCCTGGCTCGGTGGCCTGGCTGCCCGGCGGGGGCAGCCTGCTCACCTCCGGGGCAGCTGGCATGCCTGATGGCCCCATTCATCAGACCTGAGGGGGAGAGTTGGGGGCCCACAGTGGAAAAGGGGGGGCTCGCATCGTGGGCCTTGTTGTTGACTTTATTGGGATAGTTATTAAATAAGCCATGATGACAGGGGAGGCAGAGGAATGCTTTCAACTCCCTCTGCAGGAGATGTCCTACACAAACCCTGGGACTGGATGGATGTCGGCAAGGACGGAAGGAGGGAGGGACCGAGGAAAGCAAACAGTAATTTTGTGAGCGTGAGACATAGAAGGGTCGGGGGGGAGGAAAACAGGCAGAGAGATATATTTAACAAGACAGTGACTTTCCGAAAATGAATCAGGGACTTGAAGAAAAATGGAGCATTAGGGAAATGAGCAGAGCTTTTAGGGTGGAAGGAAAGATCGCAGTTTGTCTTTTAAAGACAGATGACTCGCCCTGGGCGAAGGGCTGGCGGCCCACAATGTGGAGGCTGGTGGCTGAATGGCTGATGACTGAATGACAGAACCCCTCCTGAGATTGGCCATTAACACACACACACACAGCTCACACACACACACATGCACACAGAGTCCATTGAGTGTCCCAGCAGGGGAGAGGACACAGCCTCTGGGCCAAGGGCCAGGGGCCAGGGGAGGGATCCAAAGGGCAGTGGAGGTCTCCCCACAGTTTCGAATACAGCTTGCAGTTAACTATTGGCATGGGAAAATCCAGCCCTGCGCCTCCACACCCTCAGCTGCATTCAAGCCTAACAGTAGCACATCCCTGTGTGTCTGTGTGTGTGAGTGTGTGTGAGATTCCCTTGACCCTAACCCTGCTCCACAGCTGTTGAACAAGGGAGGAAGAAAGCCGTAGCACCAGAAAGAAAGAGAGACACACAGAGAGAATGGACACCAGAGATGAGAAAGCTTGAATGTAGTCCCAGGGGGCACAATGAATGACTCACTGACATCCTCTTGGCTAGACTCTGAAGTCTGGTTTTTCTGAACAATGCTTGAAAAAAAGTTTCATTCCACTGCGTTTATTGCCGCATTTATCATTCAGTTCTTTGTACTAGACTTTTATGCTAATTCTCTGAGGACCCTCTTGTGTACAACATTACCTGAGCTTTACAGTAATATCTCAGGGTATTTTTAGGGACCACCGAGTATGTGTTATGCATAAGATAAACACCACTTATCTTTGAAATGCAGAACAGGGCCTCAGACTCTACTAAAGGCTGCACCAACCATAAAAATTATGTTAGAATTTGTGAAATGAGGTTGACTAAAGGGAGAATTTCAGTCTGGAGTGTTGCCATGGAAAAGTATTCAATTAAGCTCAAACTCCCATCACCATCCCTGTTATTTACTCGTCTACTTGGTGGAGACCTGTCAGCCAATCACAGGGCCCATAACTGTCAGTCGTCGCAAAGTAATTCGCCAGCTATTAAGCCACAAGTTGCTGAAGTGACACTACCTGTCAGGTGCCAAAAATGTTGAGGAATCAAAGGAAACAAGGATGCACAAGCTCTAATTAAAGTTTATCTAATATTATAGTGCTGAAGGCGAATACAGTATGTGTGAAAACTGATTATCATCTCCCACTTCTTTCAAAAAGAGTTTGATTGCTGTGCTGCCATCACATGCAACATCACTCAGAGACCTGAAAAATCTTTTCAGTATTTTTTTCCCCCATAATATTAAAAGCATGATTTGAGCATTTTGCAGGTCTCTTTCATGTGGCATTGGCACCGTGCACAAACCAGCAACTTGACATTTCTGGACTTGTCATCTGATTATGTTCTCACGATGTTTTTGCGAAACACTTTGGCCAGCCGGGCCGCTGTGTTACAGGCTGCTGGCATGTTCGTTAGGGAAATGTAGCTTGGTTGGAGCCAAGTTTCCTCATGAAAAAAAATTACCCATGTAGTTGCTCATTACCAATAAACAAATACAGCTGCCAGCATAATGAATTGCACTTTAAAACAAGTTCAAGAGCTCATCTACCTTTACATGTACAGGCATGCGTGCACCCCTGACTGCTGCTTTTCATCCTTTGCCTCAGTCGCAGTTGCGATTCTCTTGTCAGTTAACCTGCGGGTGGAAGGATACACTCGTCTCCCTCACC
This sequence comes from Chaetodon trifascialis, assembly GCF_039877785.1. NCBI lineage: Eukaryota > Metazoa > Chordata > Actinopteri > Chaetodontiformes > Chaetodontidae > Chaetodon > Chaetodon trifascialis. Next base: position 10,325,996 of record NC_092075.1, read on the forward strand.
ATTTGCACAGATGCCCCCTGTTTTCCTCTGGTTTCAAATCAGTGCACAGTGGAGTGAGTAGAGAAAGAGACTGATGTTTTGTGTTTTGAAAATCAGCAGGTATTTAAATTTGACTTTGCTGATAATGCCAAGGTTGCTCTTCCCCACTGAGCTGTCTGCTTCTTTTTGATTCTCTCATGAAGTGCTGTTGCTCTTTTTGCTTGATGTCAAACCTCAGATTTTCCACATCTTTGCGGGAAAAATAAGAGTTTTAAGCAAATATTTCCTTTAGCGAGCTTTTTTTTTTTTAATGTTAGTTTGATTCCATCTCTAAAATACTTAATGTTTCCCCTCCCTGGTCGACCTTGTATTCATCTCATGTTTTACACCTTGATGAAAGTAGACACCAAAATACTTGTCTCATCCAGTTCAGCAAATTGGCCAAATAAATAAAGACTTTTCACCCACATTTACTGTAATTTATGTTTGCTTTGTGCTAGATCTGCAGCAGTCCGTGTCACATCTGCATAGGCTCAGCAGTGTAGACTGAGTAAATGAGTCCGTCTGTGCGTCATTGTATTCAGGGGAACAGGGACAGTATGCAGTCACATCTGAGCAAGCAAACCGCGGCGATTGTTGGACCCGTGCAGGATCCGACTTGCTGTGTAGTTTTACTCTGCAGAATTCCTAACCTCAGCAACAATGACAACCTTCTTACTGAAAGCCCAGAAATAGTGTGACAAGAGATGAAAAACTGAACAATCTTTTTCATTTTTAACAACACATGTGAGATGAAATGGCGTACAGCATGGGGAATTGGAAAAGAAGAAGCTCAGATAGAGCTTTGAATGATGAATGCCGCATTTTATGCACCTGCGTCCAAGACATCAAGAAATCTGGAATTTGGAAAATTTCCACATGTACCCCAAGGACATCCTGAATACACCATACCTGAAACTTGAAATTGAACGTTTCAAGTGTGACTACGTTTATATTCTCTTGCACGGCAGCACTCACAAACACGTTCTTTGACATTTTCTTCAGAGCTAATCTTATGTTTACTAACTGTTTCTAAAAGGCGTCTTTGAATAGAGCCACAAAAGTGCCTGTATGGTCAGCAGAGGCAGATAGTCAATAAGGGAAGATGGGCTTGGCAGCTTGCTTTTTTCCCCTTCTGCTAACTGACTCATTATTCTGTATCAACTCATTGGATCTCTGCTGTCAAAACATGTTTGTTTACAGACGAGCCACCACTGACAGATGTGAGAGGCATTTAATAAGCAATCTAGTAGTCAAAGTTATTCCATCAAGGATAAAGCAAGAAGCACAATGAAATATTTAATATGTATTTATGGTTTTAAAATGACATAAACTGAAGGGTATGCTGTTGAACAGGTAAACTAATGGCAGTGTTTTGGTGTTACGCAAATTTAGGTTGGCTTGTTAGGATACCGAGCTGGTTAGGCCCATGAGCTTCATAATCCACTTAAAATCACTGAATAGATAAAAAGAGATTTATATTTATACATGCATCTATTTGTTTCTCCTCCACAATAACTGTGTTTACCTGCACAAAACATTACAGTTTTTGCCCTGATTCTGATAAAGGCCATATTTCTACTGAGCTGTTTCCATGGCTAATGAAAATGAAAGTTCCACTAATATTCCTGTTTACAATGAGTTGTGCATACGTGCATTAACGAAAACACAGCATCCCTCTGTCATTCATTCAAACACCTTCCTTGAAAGGGTCTGTGTTGCCATATTTGCTCACATCCAAAAACCTGGTCTTTAACCAAGTCTTAAATAATGTTTCAAACTAAGTGTATTTCTCTGTCTGACCAGAAATGTGGGATTTTCTTTTGTGCATGTATCTCTACACCAGCCTTGCGAGCTGACAGTAAACAGGCAGGAGTCTGTGTTTCTCAAACTGCAGTATAACCCCAACTGAGATGCATATTCTGAAGGCGCTGTTTGTATGCCCAAAGAATGCTCTTAAAACCTGTAAAATATTGGCATATCCCACATCTCTACAGAGTATTGTCATATTCAGAATAACAGTGGAATATTAGAGCATCTAGAAATCCGAGTCAAATTCTGTGTTTTGCATGAACATTTGGTCAATAAAGCTGATTCTGAGAGGGGGAATGTCCCCCTCACTTTACAAAACCCTATATTTTATTATGGCAATCTCATCACAGCGCGTTATTCGCTAGATTTGATTTAAATGTACGTAATGCAGGAAAAAGCATTCACATAAGGGTTTTATTTTTATAGTAGAACCACTGACATTATTGAGCCCCTCCTCCTGAAACCAAACCCCTGCCAGTGAGGAACAGAAGACGCTTCATAATTGGCATTCTAACACTTCAGAGATGAAGTGCCGACACCTTGCCCCCATGACCCTGCAAAACAACACTCTATGTACACCTCACACTTCACTAAGCACAACCACCGCTGGAAGTGTGTGCATGTGCAGATGAGAGAAAAAGAAAGAAAAACGGAGCGTGCGATATGATCTGTCCATCAGCAGCCTTGCCGGTGCATCTGCCCTGTTGGTGTGTACCTGCAGCTGTTCACTCCACTGAGCACTCAATCACTGGGAATGCTTTGTGAATTTTTGTGTCTGACTTTGAGCAGGAGGAATGAGAGTGTGTGTGTCAATACTTGTGTTGCAGGGTTACCCAACCGGAAGCTGATCAACACGGTGAATGCATTAACATCAGCGCTGTGTGTGCGTGTGTGTGTTTGCAACGCATGCCCATCTCAGCCGCGCTCTTCACAAATCCTCCAGGTCATGCCACTTGTGCTCAGAGTGAAGCTTTCGTGAGCTCGAGCTTTTAATTTTTCAGGAGCTCGTATGCCTGTTAACTTAACCTCCGAGCGACCTCGCTGATGTCAGTATTCCCGGGCTGCTGTGCCCCTCCCCTTATTTTCGTCTTCTTCTCAACCAGCCCACAAAAATGTCTCAGTGATGAATTCAATGATAGGAATGGGACTTAATTAGAGAAACAACATGAAAGCCTTCAGTCTTTGCATAGCACGATAGTCCCAGCGGGGCAGATTAATGTGATCGGGATGGATGATGCACTGTATTGTGCTCTGTATGCTGTCCTGGTCTCTGAGGATACGTTTTAACATGTTAACAAGCTTGTAAATATTTTTTAATTTCAAACAATATTCCTTCTATAATTAACAGTTATTAGGCTGAGGTATGTTGAAATTAATGGTAACATTCGAAGATCTGCAGCACATCCCTCTGCTATCCTCTCTTTCTTCTTTCTGGTCCCTTTTGTTGAATATTACAAATGCATAGATGGATGGAGAGCGACAGGGAAGGAGAGAGGAGGAACAGCAGGAGCCACTAATGTAAATGCAGATGAAAAGGATTGTGTATGCCTCTAAACAGAGAGCACGCTGGTGCTATGGCGTCTGGATCTCATCTCTTTGGAGAGCCAGCTACAGCATCACCCTGAACTCCTCATGTCATTGCGGATCAGAGCAAAAAGGAGAGGAAGGGAGAGGGAAGGAGGAGTGGAGGGATTGCATTTGACATTCAGTCCCCCTCTTCTCCCCCCAGTCATCCATTTAACCCTGCCACCGCGGCTGGTGCAATATTAATGCCCTTAAACGCAGATGAGGTGAAAATGTGTCTGAAGGAGCGGATCCCTGTAGGGAGGGCAGCTGCATGCATGCATGGGGTTATGAACACACACACGTAGACACACACACACACACACACACACACACACACGCTCAGATACTGCACATGTGGAACTCTGGATATTCCAACACACTGTCCACATGCACAAGCAATACTAATTCATTTAGAGACATTTACATTCAGATGGTCTTTTCAGCGAGATGTATGGATGTGTGGAGTCTCTATACTATACATGATCTATTCAGCAGCCTGCCTACCTAAGTGTTTGAGCAGGCTCTTTTCCTGCTGTTTGAAACTGAAACAGGCTTAGCTGAGATTTAGGGATCAAGGTGTGTTTATGTGAAATCCTAAACCAGCTCAAATGTGGGCTATTCTGCCAAATACCCCTGAATACTTGCTCGTGTGGCTGGGCCCTTTGCACTCTGTGGGGAATGTTGATCTGAGAGGAAGAGGAGGCAGGTGAGAGGTGAGGGGTGAGGGCAGGAAATCGATTTAGTCCCATGTTACCTGAATAATGAATAAAGGGCTCTGTCCAGAGATTGGAGGGCTATAGCTGGATGGTGCAGAGGGAGAGATGGGAGAAGAAATGAGTGTTGGGTCAACTGTGCTTTGAGTTTGGCATAATTTTATGTCTTTTCAGTTTGTGAATTAAAAAAAAAAACAACTGAGTCATGTTAATTATTAATTTTGTGACATCCTTGTGAATATGTTCACACAAAGGTAGTTGATGGAAACACACTTTATGTTGCTAAAGTTTCAGCTATTTGCTTAATTGCCGAGCAACAGTTAAATGGAAGCGTAGCTGTAATCTGGGTGATATGACCTCTCTAGCACCGTACTTCAGGGAAAAGCACAACACTGCGTTTCTGTCAAAGTGGGCCACACCTTTTAGCCCAGTGCCAACCCTGAACATTTACCTCATCCCACCCTGAGCAAGAGCATGAGTCCCACATTGCTTTTGAACCTGGACAAAGTGGTCGTAAACTGCCCTTTGGATGAGCTTTCTGTGTTTTCCAAACCCAATTCAGCTGCCCCAGTAACAGAGAGCGCTCCCAGTGATTTAATATTCAGTTTTATTCCGTGAAAAAGTGTTTGAGGCGTCTTGGGGATTGATGGAAGTAGTTGTGGTGGTGGTGGTGGTGAGGAGGGGAGAGGGGAAGTGCCAAACAAGAGAGGAGGGCTTTGGGGAGGGCGAGCTCAAGACAGCTCTGCAATGCTCTGCAACCTTCGCTGTCGCTGCAGAAAGAGCAAGAAGTTATTCTGTACCCCAGTTACTTACCATTAAGTCCCACTGAACCTCCGGGAGCATTGTGCTGTGGCCACCGCCCTCGGCTGGCTTTTAGGGGGTGTTTTGCTTGGATGTTTTATTGACGCGTGGGTTTAAAAGTAGCAGGTTCAAGCGTGTGAGCTGAGATATAACAGATTTGAACTTCTGACACTTCTGCAGTGTGAAGGGAGAGTATGGAAAGACTTGCAGATGGGTGGGGTCACCAGTTTTGGTCATACCACTGTACTGGATGAGGTCAGCTTCTTCGGCTTGGTGCTGCCCACGCCACCTCTCCCACGCTGAGAACTGAAACCACGCAGTACAAATATTCACTTTCAAAACCCTTTTTCAACCCCAACTCCAACTCGACACAAAAATGAGGGAGTGCCTTTTTTGAGCCGTGCCCGTTGAGTGACCTCTGCCTCTTCACGGCTACCGTACCCACATACGCCTCTGTCACAATTACTTTCACACCACAAGACACACAAAAACCCATGCATGCACACACATGCGCTCTCATGAGGATGTTTCCTGCACCGGCAATGGCGATGGGGTGACAAAGACAGGGCTAATATTGGCTCTTAATATTTGATGTGCTGAGTGGAGCTTAGTGTGTGTATTTCATCAGGATGTTCCTCGCCGTCTCTCTTTCTCTGCCTCTCTTGCTGCGTCTCAGGTCAGAGACTGTAAAGAGACTTTGGATTGCTTAAAGAAATAGATGGTGCCGCGTAATCCACTTATATCATTGATTCATCTTTTCATCCAATTGTGTTTCCTTTTGTAACCGTACTCCGGGCTATATCTCTTCATAGAAAGAAAAAGCAGTCTCTTAAATGTTTATCGACAAAGTCTCTGCATATTCAATTAACAGTCAGTAGGTATTGCAAGACAGGTATCACAAGGAATTTCTTTGCTTGCTACGCTTGAATTTGCAGCTTGGGCTCCCCCCCTATTTTCATGGAAAGTTGTCAAATATCCAAAGATTTTTTTTTTTTTTTCTTTCAAAGATCCCGGAAGACACAGTATTTGATGTCACTGTTTGTTGCAGGAAGGAAAGCAGTGTGTGCTATAGCCCAAATAATTGGTGGAGGATTCTCAGCAGGGGAAGGTAAACTGAAAGTGACACCAGGGTGGAAAGCTCGGCATGATGCCTCCTTCCTTTCAGCACCTCAGCTGAAACTACAGACCCTCTACAGTTCCTCAGGAGCACAAGTGAGAGCTCCCTGACTGGAGGAGCGCAGAGCCTTTGGCAGACCCAAACGCTGATTCCCCCCTCTCTTCCCATTAATCTTTTATATCTAGAGCTAAATATGAGCCGAGTTGATGTGACGCTGCGTCTGTGTCGGGGGCAGACTGAGTGGGGGGGGGGGGGGCTGTTGAGGTTAAGTGCTCTGGTGTCTGGGACTCAGGGGACATGGGGAGAAGAAAGAAGGAGGTGTGTGTGCTCTGGGAGAAATTGAGGGTGGCAGAAGAGGACAAGTGAAAGATCATCCCATGAGGGGAGACCTCAAAGCAGGGTAAGGTTTTATGAGATTGGCCCTGGTGCCACACATGTGCATGCTCACACGCATGCATGCGCAGGCACATGCTATACAGGTGGTGAGCCTCAAACAAAAGCTCCTCTAATCCAGACAGCTCTCATGTGTCTGTCTTTAAAGATCCCAGGGCTCCTCTCAGATAGGGGTGCAGGAATGATATTCAGACTATTGTAATCCAAGGGAAGTTTGTACATTTTTAAAATTCTCACAGCAGAGGTTTTGATTTTTAGGCTGCTGCAGATCTTCACGGGGTGCTTCCACAGCTCTGCAGCCTTTTCAAAGCTCTGAATGATTCTGTTGTGGGTGAAATTTGAAGGCAGTGCTGGGGATCCACTGGAGCGTACAGTAATTCTTGCTGTCTCTTACTTTGTCTCTCGCTCTGCACCTCTGCGCGCAAAAGTCCCTGCTGTGATGCTAGATTATATGTTACCAGATGCAGATTGAAGCCTGTGTGCGTGCGCGCGTGTGTGCGAGTGGGTGCACATGAAACGGAACACAACGCAGCAGAACACACACCCTGATCATCATATCAAAACAATAATGAGAAGAAAAGTCAACATTGTTCTCCGCCACGCTCCATTAATGACAGCAGATTCCAGAATCATAGTCATTTTCAAGCAGCTTTATTTAATAAAGCGGAGTAGGCCTGGTACCTCCATTACCATAATGCTACTTAACATTAATCTTGGTCATTAAAGAAGACTGACACAATCCCCAGGCATCCGATTCATAGGAATTAGGGATGAACAAAGGGAAGAGAAGTGCTTATGACTGTACTAATGTGCTTGCCCCTGTTTTTCAAATAGGGACTTGCTGCAAAAATCCAAAGATTCTTAATGCATCTGGAAGTATTGATGCTTCCAGCCATGACTTGGAGGTGAGGTTTTGATCTGCTGCCGTGGATGTAAACAACTCATTAGGAAGAGATCAGGGTGCCTGCTGACTGGCAGGGACAGCAGGGGTTCCGGGGATAGCTGGGAACATGTTCGCTATCTCGCTATTACTAACTCTCTCGCTTGCTCCTCTACTCCACTTTCATCCGCTCATCAGCCACCAGAGGCTTACTTAGGAGATGTGTGGGTATAATTGTGTCTTACTCACAATACCCACTCGTCCTGTCTCTCTCCTCTTTACCTGCTGATTGAGTCTGAACCTGCTTTCAACTCCCCTTTTTGTGCTTCCTCTCACCGTTTTAGTCATCCTTTTCATCCCACCTTCTTACCTCTACCTTTTTCTCCCTTGCTGGGCTGCCTCCTCTCACACGTTCTTGCTCTCTTAATCAATAACCCCCCAGCTCCTTCTCAGCATTCTGCATTTCCTCCTGCTCTCTGTGTCTCACTTCTCCTTTGAAGAGGATGTCAGACGGTGTTTCCTCATACGCAGCCATTTTCATTCGGCTCCATCGCTCTAGAGACGTGACCCTTCCACGTATCTCTTTTTTTCCTCTCCATCTACGATATCTCTTCATCGCTCTTGCACCTCCAATTCCCGATTGAGTCACACCTCCTTCTTAAGAGCTTAATAACAAAGAAATTGTGTGGTCATCCAGTTCTCTTGGATCACCCAGGGATCTGTAAACAAGCTACTGTTTTAGGACTGTTTTAGGACCTTGATTACATCTTTAAGTGGAAATGTAATGAATTTTTTTGTGTTTTTTGTGGTTTAGTGCAGTACAATATCTAACATCTGAGGCAGTCCTTGAGAAAATGAATTTAATCTTTCGCCAGAGGAGCATGGTCTATTTATGATTCATTCCTGCAGTTCTGACATTTTAGCCTACTAAAAGCAGAGGTTTGAGTAACATGGAGCTTCGGCTGAGGAGCAGAAAAATCCAGCAAATCCATTTTAATTTTCATTGTGATCAATAATTAGGCAAGGCAAGGCAAGCAGATTTTTTTTAGTATATAACACATTTCAAACACAGATGCAATTCAGAGTGCTTCTCATGGGCAAAGAAGAAAAGCGTGAATGACATTCAGAAACGATAAGCGATTAAAAAAAACAAAATAAAGTCAGTTCAGATGGAATAAAATGACATTAGAAAAATAAATACAATAAAATACGGAAAATGAAATAAAATATATATAATACACACATAATAATAATAAGAAATGAGTAGAAACACAGAATAGTGCAGTTGTGGTGCAGTAATGATTTTTAAAAAGCTGCCCTGAATTCAACAAAGCAAATGAAAGTGCAGTAGATCAATCGAAGGCACAGGAGAAAAGCAGAGTTATTTTTTATAGATTTGAAAATGGTTAAGGATCGGCTACTTCTGGACTACTTCAGCTGGTAAAGATCTCAGGGCCCTACTGGGTTTATATTCTGTTTGGAAATCAGACATGTTTTTTGACCCTAGATTGTTGAATCTATCTGGAAGCCAGTTTAAAGATTTAAGAACAGAAGAAACGTGCTCAGGTCTCTTGGTTCTCATTAAAGCTGGTCTGAATGAACTGAAGTTGCCTAACAGTCTTTTTTGGGGAGACCAGACAAGAGACCCTTACAATAGTCCGCCCTGCTGGAAATAAAGGCATAAATGAGTTTCTCTAAATTGAGAGAAACTGAGGCACACAGACCTTTAATTCTTGCTGTTTGCTTGACATGCTGGTTTAGTTATTGCCTTGATGTGGCTGCTGTAGCTCAGATCTGAGTCTATTAAAACACAGAGATTTCCAGCTTGAGTTTTGTCTTCATGGCTCTGGTATCAAGCAAACCAGTAACTTGCATTCCCCCCTGTTGCCAAATATAATGATTTCCCTCTTCTTTATATAATTGAAGGAAATTTAATTGCATCCAGTTATTCACTTGCTCTTATCATTGATAGAGTGAATCTGAATCTAAGTAAATCTGACTGGTTTCTGCTCAGCTGTCATAAACAACGTTATTGACAAGTGTGATTTGAGCCAGAGGCAGCATGTACAGGTTGAATAAAAGCGCCCAATAATCGAAAACTGGGGGGGGTCTCCACATCGTGGTGGGCGCCGAAACTCATGTTTTACCTGAGTCAATATTCAGATGTGTCATTTAACTCCACCATCAGTGCGGTGCCAGTGCTTTGATGTTTGAAATCTGTCCAAAAGGCCATTTACATTTAAGAATTTGCTGAGTTGAGTCAAAACAGCTTTCTTGATAGCTTTTCCAATAAAGAGAAAATTAGAGATGGGCCTGTAATAATTTAATATTGGAGGATACAGGTTTCCTTTCTTTAGAGAGGATTTAACAGCTGCAGTTTTCAGTGATTTTGGGAAAATGCCTGATAGTTAGTGCTCTCACCAAGCAGAAAGAGTTGCCATTGGTGATATATTGATTGGAAGTAATAGTTCATGCATGCTAATGAGTCCTCTGATCCATAAAAGAGGAGCTTTAAAATGTGAGTTTTACGATGATGTCAATACTGATATCTGAGCTGCCCAAGGAAAACCTGAGATAAATGGATTTTAAGCTTTCTTTTTGTGCTTTTTAGGAAGGTTGTGTCATAACGTGTGTCATTCATCTTTGCTAATCTTAGCTTTGAAGTGTTGATTAGACTCAACAGGAGTTAACGCTGACTTTCACTGTGCTTTTTCATTATAAGTTTTTTCACTTTGATGTCTCTTTTCAGCCCTCTAGCTCCTCTTTTCATTCAGCGGCGTGTTTTGTCGAGTTGTCGTCTGTCCCCACTACTTCCAGCCAGTCAGTTAAACTGGGATTAGTGTCTCTTTGTCCTCCTGACTGGCAGCGCAGAGTCTGTGACGGACCTGAGAGGCACCGGAGTCCCATCAGATCAACCACACTAATTAACTTGTTTAAACAAGCTGGGAGCGAGAGTCAGGAGAAAAGCTTTCAGACCCCTTCAAAAAGCCATTAAAAAGGAACAGGGAGGGGGAACAAAGTGACACAAGAGGGGTGGCATGCAGTTTTATTGATGGCCTGGAACCTGGGTCTTTATGTCTGTATATATGTGTGTTTATGTGGTGGGGAGAGAAGATTACGGGGCTCTGTGTTGATGGCGCAAGCCGGTCAGGAATGAGGAGCTTTCTGAAGAACCCCAGACATGAGCAACTTAACCTTTGGCCTCTGTGTATTGAGCTCAATCAGAGATAGCAAACACAGATTCTAGAAAGAAAGAATACAGAGAGCACAGGGAGGATGAGGCAGACAACCAAGCATACCTAAGGGAAAGACCTGGACCACAGTTTCATTGGTGATTAACCTTCATTCTGCTCCCAGACCACTGACTGAGTTTACTTCTCGAGGCTGTGCACACAGTGATGTAATGTGATTGTCACATACCAATCTATTTCATGTGCAGTCACTGGTTTTTAATAGTGATTAGCTCTGGAAATGTGACAGAAGCTTCTTTATATCCTGTCATCCACGTTGTCCCAGCCGGCACTAATGATCCCGGCTTTCCACGTCTGCAGCAAACTCAAACATAGACACACAGACCTCCACAGAGTTATATACATGATGTGTGTCACCTTTTCCTTCCTCCCTCCCTCCTCTCTGTGCAGTGTGTGTGTATGTGTGTGTGTGTGATTGCTGGCATTGTAATTAGAGGAAGGGCTATTATCCAGTAAAGATGTTTTCCCTCGCAGACCAGCGGAACTCTTGCCTTGAGGATTTTGCGGTGCTGAGAGTTAATAATAGAAATGTTCAGGTTGACTAGAGGCAGCATTTCCACAGGGCTTCGTTTGGTAATAAAAAGCCTCCGTCGGCGTGTAGTGGACAGTGACACACACATACTGGCTCTCACAGAGAGAACATTGCATGGCCTGTCAGAAAACTGCAGATTCTGAATCTCGGGCTTTGACATCCTCAGCTGCAAAGACTCTACTTGTCCCATCTACTCGTAAAGTCTCCTTATTTCTTTCCAGAATTCCTCTGACACCAAATTATACTGTGCATCATATGCTAGCCTATAAATGACCATACGGTATTATTACTGCACAGCTAATAGACATAAACAGATGCACAGACACAGACCAGAGACAAAGCCATGTTGGAGTCGCAGGGATGCCTCAGTGTGATGTATGATCTTCATCTCCCCGCCGCCCCCCCACCCCTCCCCGTGAGCCATCTCCAGCTCAGCATCAGCCGTAAGACAGACAGAGGAAATGAACGCTGGGGAATTTATCTCCCATGCTGGCATTGTTTCTGCCTGGTGAGCTCTGAATTAACACATTTATTAAAGTGCTGGGTTGAGACCTCCACTTATTACAGGGCAGAACTGCTGAGCAGGGATTGCGTGTTATGTGTTTTGTTAAAGCACAAATTGAAATGAAAGCTGTAGATTAGCGAATTAAAAGATTGGGAAATTAAAAGGAGGCTATCATCGCTTTTACAGTATCATTCACGTATTTGCACACAGGACCAGGGAGACCATTGAAATTCTCCCAGGAATTTTTACTTCAGGTGTGATTTTGTGCATATGTTTTGACTCATATGGATAGTATTTGCATGTGATATACTCTCAACATACAGATATGTTTCACTTTTTGGGGGGGATTTTGAAAACTATTTACCATTTCTGTATATTTTCTGTCTATGTGCAAAGTCACACAGGAAGTCACTGCTGTCAACATCTGTCACTTCAAAGAAAGTCGCACTGAAAGACACATGCTAGAGGGGGTAGGGAAGGTCTTAGCTCACAGGATTGTGTATTCACAGAGTATTTTGTGTCATTTTCTGTCTTTTATGCACAAGCTTTTGTTTCCCAGCTACATGATGGTTTAGTCAAGCTCCATTTGAAACTGACACATCCTTGTAAATTGAAGCAGAATTTGGCACAAAGGAGGAATAATAAATAGTCCAGTTTGCACTGTTTGAATGCATTATATAATCCCATGGCAGAGTTGTGTGTATTTGTTAGATTTAAATCATAACTATTGCACAGAAAGCTTCCACAAAGGAAGGGTAAACATGACTGAACACATGGGCGCAGGTTTAAACCCTCAGGCATCCTGGACAATCACAGTCACCCTCGCACCCAGGCAGCTAATTCAGGATCCCTGACACAACGTCAAGTGAGTGGGAACAGTCATCCTTATAAACATTCATTCCTTCGCTGGAATTGGAGGATCCCTCAGTAGCTCCCTACCAAACAAATGTCAACATGCAGTCAAAATTTAGAGAGGGAGCAGAGCAGGAAATATCTCTGATTAATGATTGGACCGGCTCATAAACTCAGGCGGCAGGTTTTGCCAGCAGTTGAATGCCAACTGCACTGATTCTTGATCAGACTCAGATGTTCAGCCTGTGAAGCTGCGTAGGCCCAGTGGTATGAAACCCCTTCTTGGTCTCTCTCTCATTTCCTGTGGCGTTTCCTGCTCTTTTCCTAGCGACTATGCTGCTTCTGTCTTGAGGCTGGAAGGTAAGGCAGTAGCTTTGATTTGATGCCTGAGCAGCAGTCTTCAACTTTACCCTCCAGCCCTCTTTTCTCCTCTGCTGTGGACTGATGTCTCAGGGGCACTTCATCTTCTGTCTCTCTCACTCCGTCATTCACCCTGCCTCCACCTCTACCCCTACGGCTGCTGTAGTCAGCCGGGCTAATGGAGCCACTTACTGCCCCTTTAAATCTTAACGGTGCTGGTTAACCCTTTATTGATGTTCCTAGACCCCTCAGCTGCCTGCAGGCTGACCAGACTGTAAATCTACTACCTGGGCTTGATCAGCTGCTCGCAGGGAGGCTTTGACTGAAGGCAGGCTTGGTCATTAGACAAAAAGAAAAAAAAAGAGTAACTCTAACCATTTGTCAAAAACTGAGCGGTGATGTGTTTTTTTTTTCTGCAAAGCCCTTTGTTCTGTTTTGAGGCTGTAGCCTTCTGCTGCCTGCTGGAGATAGGACATACTGAACATTTTGTGGTTTGCCAATTTGCACAATGACACAAAAGTTCAAACAAGTAAAAGCATGCGGCTCCGCTGGTGTGCCCTTATATCTGTATCTAATTTGTTTTAGCCCGAGGCGTGTTTTGTTTGTTTTTTGTGAAGACACTTTCCATGACAGGCTGGCAATGATATGTTACAGCTGAATTCAGCCCTGGTGTCTCTACATCAAATGGATCAGCCTCAGTAGCAATGGGTAATCTGATCACAAAACTAAGATGTATACACATTAACTGTAATCTTATGAGTCCCATTCACTGCAATATGAGTGAGAGCTAAATGGGAAAAAATGAGAAAAAGAGAGAGAAAAGTGTGTAAGAGCGGTCGTTGCGAGTGAACAATGACAGGCATCTAGATCACACTTCTTGGATCATTTCCTCTTCCATATTGGAGTTTATGGTTTGTAGACTCTACTGCAGTAAAGAACGCATTTTCAGAGGCAGATGTTAGCTTTGATTGATTTCTTCTTCGCCATAGAATAGCTCACAGATGCTCACAGATGCTCACTCTGTGTTCCTTGACTGTTTGTAATACAGAGACAGACTTAAGCCTTAAAACCATCAGCAGATATCCCCTGAGGCACACAGAGCTTTATGTAGTCTGGAGTGCTTGTCCAAATATCTAATAACCCATCTTTGGTCTTTAGGCTACATCCCACCCTCATCCTACTCATCTCTCCTTTCCCCCCGAGGCCTTCAATGGCAGGAAATGTGTTTACCCGAAGGAAAACATGGTTTGTCACATGCAATATCGCAGCTGACCACCTCCACTGGTATTCACGTACCCTGCAAGTATATCCACACGACAGGTGGCCTCAACTGCGGCCCAATAAACTACACAAGACTGCTTCTCTTCCTTTTTTCTCCCACTTCCAAGCCTCCATTCCAAAGGCCAGCCGTATCCTTTTACCTCAGGCGAAGTTGGTCTGATGGGTCTGGGACATGTTAGCCAGCTGCCAAATGAAAGGGGATAAATCACGCAAATGAAAACAAATAGAACCAGGTCTGCTTAACTCTAATTAAAGCCGGTACCCCTACTCTGTAAACTCTGCTGTGTTCTACATACTTGATGGTGCACCCGGAAACATGTGTTCCTCCTGAATTACTCCATCTCTGAAACAGAGCCATGTGTGGACAGGGGGCAGGGGTTTGACTTTCAGAGGCACTCTCCCTTTCATCGAATGTTCTCTCCCGACTATACAACAAAGATTCCAGTGCCATTTATGCCCCATTCTCAAGTAGTGTAATTGCTAGGCTTGCAAATGTAAGTGCTAATTTATGTCTTTCTTTTTCTCTCCTTTCTCACATTTCCCTCAATCTGGTGACTGCACTGCATATAGGTAAGCATATTCTTAAATAAGTATTCTTGCTACATTATTCCGTATCTGTGTCTGAATCATCTGTAATAATTCAAGTTCACCAGTGTGAATTATACATGCATGCACCAAAAGGCATTGCTTTGGTGGTTGAACTTACATAACTGTAGAGGCAGACTAATGAGCACTGGCTGGCCGCTAACTTAATGAGATGTAGGAATCGGCCTGCAACCCTGATTCCAAAAAAGTTGGGCTGGTGTAAAACAGCGTGTGATAATTTTATCATCTTTTTTGACATACACTCGACTGAGAACAGCATGAAGACAATATATTTAATGTTTTACCTCATCAACTTGAACCCATGATTGTATAAACGCTATTACTACATGGGAGCACTTTGGAAAACCGCTGTCTGTAAACAGCTTGTGTACACAGCATCGCAACTTTTTTGGAATCCAGGTTGTACATGAACCTGTCTCTGCTTGGCATGTGTCCGTCTGCATCACTCACATTTTCTCATTTATATTATAATGTCTATGTCAGGGATGATTGTATGGGTCTATTCGGGGAGATGGGAATGCCTGCAGTGACTTGTTTATGTGTGTGTGTGCCTTCGGAGGAGGAATAGATCAAGGATTTTTTCGATTCCCTTATATTTGCCCACTGTGAATGAGCCATAAATGATCCACATGGATGTGGTGATGGGTATATAGATGTCTACTCACCAGCACATCCTTATCTGTATTCCACTGGTTAGCCAAGAGAAAATAACAAGTTGCCACTCATCCCTTCCCCAATCCTGCTCATCGCAGGGCTCAGAGGTTCTTCCCCAGTTTACTGTACAGCCCAAGAGTAGCTCAGTTGTCGTACAGTGGGAGGCAGAAGTGCCCTCCAGCAATGACGATATCTTCTCTGCCAGAATGTATCTGTACACTTCTGCACAGGGAGAACAGGAAGGCTCACTGACCCATGGACTAGTTCAATTAGCATTCGCCAACGACACCTGCTCTCACAGCAATACACAGTGCTAGTGTGTGCATGCATGCATGTGTGTGTGTGTGTGTGTGTGTGCGTTTGTGTGTATGTGTGTGTTGCTGGTATTACTGCACATCTCCATTAAATATTAAAACATAAGGCTGGGAGTGCACTGGGGTAGACCTCCTGTTCCCCTCTCTCATCAAAAATAAAAGGACAGCAACTGTAAAGTATTTGGGAGATGGAAAAAGGAGAGGGGAGGTAAGAGAAAGAAAGGATTTTACAATAGCTACAGGAAAACAGCAGGGGGGATATCTGCACCAACACCAGCAAAACAATTGAATTATTAAAAATAAAAGATTAAAGGAATTATTAAAGGGAAAAGATTGTGGAGAAATTGCGAAAAATAGGCTTTGTGCTGCAGCTTAGCTTGAGTTTAAGCATACGAGCTGCAAACTTTATAACACCTGCTGCCAAACCAGGTCCGTTTTAACTTGAAGTGTTGTGGAGAGAAGACAGATAGGATGTAGTGAAGTGAGGGTCAAAGGTCAGAAAGTGGAGCCACCCAGCTCGTAATGGCTTTAACCTCTGACTCTGAGCCGTGTCCTGAGTCGTCTCTTAATGCAGCATGACTGACAGCCTGGCAGCGCTTCACATTCTTACGTCTGTGTCTCTGGCAGACAGAAGAGAAACTCAGATTGATGTCAATTGAAGCTCCAGATTAAAACAGCAGTCTCTCTATAGGACACTGGACTTCTAATTTTACTTATCCCTTTGTGCTTTGTACCTTTTCCCACAATCTCGTGATGTAAAATGCATTGTCACCATGACGCAAAATGCTGAAAGTTTATTTCCAGGAAGCCCCCTACTGTAGTTGGCATTTGTGCTTCCTTGGAGCCAACAGTCCCAGCTTTCTCTCTAATGGAGCAGAGGACTTCAAACGTGACTAATTGTTATCTGTTTGTTTGTTAATGTGCCTCTTGTTTGGTGCTGTTGGGAACAGATGTGCCTGATGAGCTTTGTGAAGTGGCAGAGATATGCAGTGGGACGAGCCTAATCAGTAGCGCAATTATAAGTTGCCGAGTACATCATCTGCATGAGCTGCGGAGGAAAATAAAGTTGTTGTTGTTGTTTTTGATTTGGTGTACATGCTGCATCTTGAGTGTGCCTCCTTCACAGCTAGAGATCTGCCAAGTTTTCAATAGAGGGAGATGAAGAGGAGACCGGGTTTCTCCAGAGGAAACATTAAGAATAACTGACGTGGGTGTGTGAAAGAACATCTGGCCTGCAGCCTGACCGGCCTGTAAAAAACTGACAGGAGAGGAAGAGGGAGAGGTGTGTGCTGTTAGATGCGATTGAAATGAGGATGGATCTGTTGTTGAGGGACGAGGGGAGGTGCATGCTCCTTGACCTCATGACTGACCTTGCGTGGTGATGCCTGAAGACGTGTATGAAAGCAACAACTTCAGAGCTCAGTGTGATCAATGCCTCGGGCTTCTCCAGGATGGTCTGTGAACTCTTACTGGGTAGTGGGCAGTGCAGTGTAGGTGTTTTAATCACAGGGCTTAGTTTTTTTTTTTATCCCAAGAAAAAGGTGTTAGGGAGCGTTGACTTTGTCAGTGGCTAAGTTAAGTAATTGCACATGGATGCAAGCCTTTTCTTGCATTTTGCCTCCTATGTGATCTCACATTAGCCCCTTGGCGAATGCTATCGGTATGGATATGTTCGAAATAAATTCAGTCTTCCTTAAAAAGTTGTTTTTCATGTTCACAGCAGACGTGATGGTGCTCAGGGGAAGCAGTTTGTGTACGTGTGAGTTTAGACTCCTGTCCGGCAGATCATGCTGATATTTTTCCTCTGCGTGCCGTGGCCTTTGGCAAACCGTGGTCTGGCAGCGGGTCCTGGATGGCACCCGAAAAGCGCGGGGTCTTGAGGTTATGTTAGAGTGGCACACGGCCTGGCAGTAGAGGACACAGGCTCCTCTGTCACTACTGCAGCGTGGAATCATATTAAACTATGTGGTCTCAGATAGAAGATATCATGCTTCATATCATCCCAATTAACACAATCAACAGTATTTGTAAAATAAATCTCCCAAGAGGCGTTGTTGCATTGGGATATTTGGGTGGAGCTGCATTGTTAACATAAAATGAGATGCATGTTCTTTGCTCAGCTCGTTCCCCTGTGAATTTATAATACTTGTGTCTATTCCTGCAAAGAGTAAACTCACCATTTTATACCTTTTGTTCCTGTGTGGTTAAGTGAATGCTTATTTGCTTTTTCTGTTCCTCCCTTTACACATGTAATGCTAAAAGAAAAAACAGCCGGGATTTATGTGGATTTGTTTGCCACTGTGTCCTGAGGATCCTCCTTTTGCCTTCCTCCTCCTCCACCTTCCCTCTCTTTGGCTTATGTTTTGTTACATCAACCCTCCATTCTTATGCTCTTATCCCCTATTAACCTCAGAGAACGAGAGAGTCTTAACTGCTTATAAAAGCTGGTTCACACATATGAGTTGATGCATACCTTCACCGCAAGTGTCTGCAATGCCTGCTTTCATTGAATTAAATGCACGGCCTTTTTGCATTCTACAAGATTTAATTGGTCTTCCAGGTCTTTGTTATATTCCTCACAATATGAAAGAGGTCATCATTTTTCAAGCTGAATCCACTTTTGCTCATCTATAAAAGTAATTTCCAGTGCAAACCTTCCCTCTTCTAAGTTATTGTTACCACTTGTCTCACAAAGTGAATATGAGAGAATGTAAATGCTGTTATTTTGAGCTTTTTTCAACAAATGAATGCTTCAGTTTAGTTTGTCACATGCAATTTTTGACAATGAAAAGTTAATGCTACCCAGAACTATAAGTCATTTGCTCCTCCTTTTGCACGTACAGCACTGCTGTGGTGTCACTGCTGTACAGGGGTGCAATTCAGGCATAAAATGAGGCTTTCCATATGTAAGGAGATGGTGCATGCTCTTCCTCACCCTCCTGTGATTAGAGCGATGGAAAACCCAAACTGAACTTCAGCAGTGACCAAATCCGGATTCCTCCAATGAAAAAGAAATCTTGGCAGGCTGTCTGGAAAGGCCACACATCTAAATTGCAATTTTACCGCACAACACATCGGAGCAACACACTTCACACCACTTTTGTGCTCTGAATGCAGAAAGGACCCTCTGTGGTGGAGATTTCAATGTGCGTGTTCCTCTCACGTCTGTGCAGATGTGTGGTCATTGTGTGGATGTTTTTGTATGCGTGTGTGCATAGTGTGTAGAGCTCTCCTCGTGGAGAGCAATATGCTGAATGTGTCCCCAGCAATGTGTAGGAGATAATGGCAGCAGACAGAGGCTAATGTACAGTCCTATAAACAGTAATGGATCCTGTGGGGATACAGAGCTGATATGAAACTTGTAGGCCACTCTCATGGTATATTGCCTTTAATATGGCACTGTTGACACACTGCGCAGCACATGATAGGCAAGAATGTTTAGACGAACAGCAGGAATATGACATGACTATATTAAAAAGACATCAGGAAAATATGACCCAGGCGCCGGGAGAGGCTCAGTGCTGAGCTGCAGTCCCCCTGTGAGTACATGGAATATCATCTTTGGATTTTAATAGTTTTAGATTATTCCAGTGTGGAGCAGATAGGATGTGATGCCGATTTTATCGGTCTTCCCTCCAGAACTGTGGCGCACATTCTTTATTCCTCCTGTTATTAACACAATGACAGACAGATAGATAATGCTTCCAGTAGGAACATTATAGTTTTCTGTGTTCCATGGAGGACAACAGGCTATTCTCAGTGATTATAGCCAAAAAAAAAAAAAAAAAAAGTTATGATAATATTTAGTGTAGTCAGGGACAATGGTGCTCGCATGACCAGATACACCATTAATCATTCTGTCAAGGGTGGAGGGAGGCAGGGCTGGAGAGGGGGGATGGTTCAGAGGGGGAGTGGCGTAGGGGCCAGTGACAGTTTGGCAAGGTGATGTGAGCTGAACTGCTAGCCTGTGGCAAAGTCCCCCCCCCCCATATCACGGCATCTCTCCAGCTGTAGCTACCACTCTCTTTCTCTCCGTCACCTTCTTCTTTCATACCAGCCATGATTTCATCTCCTCTATTTAGGCACTGTCTTTACCCCCTGGTACTGTATGTATCTCTGGGGCCTGACTGTCACACTGCTGAGTATCAGACTGCACATGTACAGATACAGTTACATTGAATTCTGAGATGTTGTGTCTAACAGTTCACGTACAGTACATATATATATGTGAAAATGTGGGAAGGGCAATTCCAATTTTCTTGAAAAAGAGCTCAATCTTGCCTGCTTCACCCCAACATTTAAGGGGGCACGAATTCAAATAAACAGACTAAATCCACAATGTAAATTAATTTAGAGAATGTGGATAATAAAGCCACCGATGAGACGAACCTGCCAACATGGTATTAGCCATTTTTTCAAACACAATGCAAAGGAATCAGCAGGGGTACGTATGAGACTCTGCTGACATCACACAGCAGTGTCTGCCAATAAAAGCTCAGCCTCCTTGAAAGATCCATCATCATCACTATCCCCAAATTTTCTAATAACTGTAGTTGGTATTAGTCAACTATCTTGCAAACTAAGCTGTGCCTTTATTTCTCAAATGCAATTAAGTGTGTATAACTAATTGCATTTCATTTTCCCATGTTTGAAAGTGGGATTAATGCTCTGCTAACCACTTCAGCGACACACCGTTAAGCTGCAGCTCACATCTCCTTATTCAGTTCTGTGCTGTGTGTGTAGCTGCTGTTGTGAATTGATTTCATCCTGCAAATTTTGGAAGAACCCAATATCACAGGAAACAGGGTGTGTGTGACTTTCTGCAGTATATGGTGTAATCTATGACACATATTATGGAAGTAACGGTAATAAAATGTAAAAAAGAAAATATATATAAAATACCTCAGCTTGAATGGGCATGATGCCAGAATCTATAGCTGAGGCTGCACTGAGGCGCAGCTGTGCTTTCAACTAAACTCTAATGTCAGTGTGCTAATGTGCTCACATTGGCAATGCTAACCGTGCTCATTTTTAGCAGGTAATTTTTAACCTATTTCCTAATGAACAGTAAATTAGCTTTAGTTAGTTGTGCAGTCCAGGCATTTCAGACATTGCCATCCCATTGAATGGCTACAAATGATTATTATTATATCTATTTTTTGAAGTAAATTATGATCTTGTTACTTATTTCAGGTCACATCATCCAGAATTATAATCTCTGTCCATGCATTTGTATGCAGTACACTTGGTAGGAAGACTTTGTGCTGTTTTTGTGATTACCGACTAATATGATCCGACAGTAAATGTCACTGTAGCAACTCTTCGTCGTCGCTGTCTAGTGACAACCTTTCATGTTTTAAATTCGGTTCAAGGATTACATGCTCTCTAATGGGATGAGAAAAACGTACACACCCTCGATTCATGAAACCATGTCAAAACCCATTAGATAAATGCAAAAACACATGGTCATCAAACTAAAAATGACTCAAAAGCAAGAGTAAAGTGTGACTCAGCCTTGCATGATGAGTTTTCATGTAATTACTTGCACCTTCTGACAGATGAAAACAATAGAAATGTATTTTTGAAAGGATTTCTTTCTTTGGTAAAGCTGCTGTCTGTGTCAACTGCATGTAGCTCACATGGGCCTGGAAAAAAAACCCCACTATGCTCTGTGGAATCCAGATATGAACTGGAAACAGCAGTGGTCATTCCTTAACGCAACCGCAGGGATAATTGTTTTTTTAGGAAAACATCCTTTGGTAGATTTTCAAAGGTTCTGAAAGGTTCGTCCCTGTATGTGTACGCTTTGATCTGTCAGCTTGATTCCCCTGTGAAGTTTCTTAGTGCATTTGTGTGTCTGCATTGGTCTGAGCCATTAAATACACGCTCCTGGGTGGGCATGCCTGTGCAGTACGCATGTGTGTGTGCGTGTGCATTATTTCATGACTGAAGGCCATATGTGTAGGAGTGTGTAACAGTGACATCAAGGGCTCGCCATAGACAGGAACCCCATGGAGTTGCATCAGCATGATGGCTAGACACGCCACTATCTGATGTGGTTGTCATGTCTAATGTAACCTTTGAGCCAAGCCTGATTTATAGAATTAAGTATGTTAAATGTCCAGCATGCGGTATGGAAGCCATGTTTGAAAAATTTTAAGCATTTTTAAATATTTCCTTTTGCCTTTCACTCTTTTCATTGCTCCCTCTCTCTGCCTTCCTCTTGCTCTGGTTTACTAGTGAGGCTTCTGTGTCAGTTGTGTTTTAAACACCTGCTTTGAGAACAGAGATCAGTCGTGTGGAAAAGCCCAACAGAAGCCTTCAAGGGCTACGGATCACATGCAAAGTCAAATATTTGGGTATGAAACGGCGGGGAGGTGCGCAGAAGAAATCTTTTCATCCCTCCTCCCCAGATGAGGATTTCTGCAGCTGTCAGAATGCGTCTTAGGGTTTTGGAGAATGACTCCCAGCAGGTGACAGGGTGAGATACGTACACCAAAGAAGCTGATTACATTATCCTTTGTTAGGCCGAGCAACTCACCATTGTTGTCGTACAGGGAAATATCACTGGAGTTTAAGCTTCAGCGATGGTATTCCTTCTGTATACCCCTCTGTAAAAACCTTTTATTTGTATCATCATCTCTATCCTTTCTGTTGTCTTTAATTGTCTTTAATGCAGACAATTTAAAAGCAGCATAGGTGGAAGATACAATACCTGAGAACTGAATGTGACACTGTAGAGGAATAACAAGAATATCGTCTGCTGAAGGCAGCACTTTTAACAGCACTTTAACCCATGTGCTGGTGCCTGAGGTAGGAATCTTGAAGTCTTATTGATTGGTGAGTGTGAGAAACATTGTGAGATTGGTGCATTGGCAGCAAAAATGAAGCAACCATATCAGGTTGTTGCGGTGAAGAGCGAGCTAAACTTTCAAATGGTCATGAGCTGTAGGTAGTGATTCAAAGTTGACCACAGATACACGAAGCCAGGATGCTGCATATGATCTGTGTCTCATCAGATTTACTGAGGTCCTGACAACAGATTTGGCTTGAAAAAGGTTGAAAACTCAGAGGGCTTTTGTAACTAATGAAATTAGATTGCGAAGAACTTGAGAACTAATCACCAGTACCACTTCCAAATGTACAGCCAATTGAATTGGCTGCAGCAGGATTTACAAGCTCACTTTATCTCAGTTTTTTACCTCCCCGAACTTGACAAGAGGGAGCTTTTGCCAAGAGAGCACTTTGGGGATCTTTCAAGAAGAGCTGCATACATATGCTGGGAAAAGGACATCAGGATGGCTTGAAAAAGAGTGGATGGATGCATTTTACAGTAGCACTCATTACCATAGTATATGTTAAATGCTGACAAATAGAAGGTATGAAAGAGAACAATCTGCATCGCTAGCCCATGGAGGAATCTCATTTCGGCTGCTTGTATCTGCAGTGAGGTTCGGTGTGACACCAGGATAATTGGCTGAGTTTCTTTATGACTGTTGCCTGCTGTCATCTCTCTGCTTTAGTATTTTAGATATCTGCCACTGGGGAGTGTCACAGAGATGAATGCGGTGGAGATGAGAAGGGGCAGCCTCCACTTTTTAGACTGTGGAGCTATCGCTATCTGTGGCTATTTATCTGCATTTCCCTGTGGGTGACAGGGAATGTGGCTGAGCTCGGCTCTGGCTGAGCTCCGTCCTTGGAAGTGGGTGAGCAGCGGACAGGCTGGGAGTCAGACAGATGCCCTCAGCTTACCACAGATCATTAATGCATGAGGAAGATGGAGATGGGCAGTATCCTGTTCCACTGGAGAAAAGGTCACAGCCAGTGGAGACTGCAGAGGAAGGACAACATGAGTTGAGAATGCAGGAAGATGCAAAGGATAGAAGTAAGAGGGACAGAAGAGGGGGAGGATAAAAAAAAAGCTGATAATGAAGAAGAATTCTGAAGTTGATGGTATGTCTTTGCACACTCATGAGGATGGATGCATACTTATGCATATGTGAATGCATGTTTTGGCATTTCACATGAGTATAAGGGATAACAGAATATCTGATTTACCCTTTGAATCAATAATTACATTTACATGGACTCCAGAAACCAACCTATTGTCTTTATTCTAAACAAGGCACCTTTTAATGAAGCTGTTTTCAAGGGTTGTTAATAGAACTACTCCATTCACATTCCCATTTACATGCTATGGAACAGAGCCAAAGCAAGGACAGATGGTTTCTCCACATCAGTACTCAACCTCAAACCTTAAATTTCTCTTGTGTTGTTGCTTTGGTTTATCCTTGCAGGTATCTTCATGCAAATATGCAAAAACACGATGCTTTGAGCACTTCTTGTTTGAGGGTATACAGTACATGAGAGTAGATTTTGATGGTGAAGCATCACAAGGGTAAATCCCCTGGGAAGAACACCAAGGACACACAGGGAGTTTCTCCTTAAGAGTGCTCATAAATGAGGAAACAATGAAAGAGACAGAATGGCATGTCTTACTCAGAGATATTCTTAGGCATGCATTGCAGAGATAAAGCATCTTGACTTGTCTGCTTGGTTTGGTAATGGTATATATATGTATGTATGTATGTCTAAAATGCCATTCTGCTAAGGTTAAAAAAATCAATTTCAGTGATTTAGTACAGTAATGCATTATAAAGTTGCAAAAGGCAGAAAAAGGGTCCAAATTAATGCAGCAAAGGCCAACTTGTTCTGACTTTGCTCCAAAAACAACCTACACTTGCCATAATGCAACTCAATAGCGTATTTATTTAGACCCTCCCTGCATGTGAATTTGCACTGTGGCCTGCAAGTAGAAGCTACCTTGGTGATGTCACTTTTCTCTGAATATCCCTTTAATGTTGCAGCATTGCACCATGTTTCTTCGCTAACCTCCGCCGCTCTCCTCCTCCATCTCCTGCTCCCTAGGAGAGTGACAGTGATGAACCATTTTGCGATTGCAAACAGTTCCACACAATACACACAATATCCATTATTAAATTTTTCCAATTTTCCCCCTCTCGTTTAATTTTGCAGAGATGAGCATTTTAAGCCGCTGGTGCGAATTTGTCTTGTGATTGTGCGCATTCCATACGAGATGCTGGAATCCGCTCTGTTCAAGCGTGGCTGCGTAAATGGCTGTTGTGGCTGGGAGGTCGGGATGTTGTGGCTGGCTGTGCCTGTCTCTCCACAGCCAGCCTCTGTGTGTCCATAGGGGGGCCGTAGCTTGCTTTCTGTTGCTGGACGGTGGAGGTAGCGGGTGGGGGAGTGCAGAGGGACAGGGCAGAGGCGGGGTGGG
The DNA here is from genome assembly GCF_039877785.1 of Chaetodon trifascialis. NCBI lineage: Eukaryota > Metazoa > Chordata > Actinopteri > Chaetodontiformes > Chaetodontidae > Chaetodon > Chaetodon trifascialis. The sequence continues at coordinate 10,350,949 of NC_092075.1, forward strand.
GGCACATACTTGCTCCTCATTGCCCCTGCATTATATGTGGTTGACCTATTTCAGCAGTGAGCAGCAGAGGAGAGGAGAGAGCTGGGAGGGGTACAGGGCAAAATCACAGGCTGACAGAAGTCCCCTGGTGAGTGGAGCTGGGTGTGTGATTCCCTAATGCAGTCACCCCCCTCCACACACACACACACACACACACACACACACACACACACTGGCACACTCACACAAAACAAACACACACACACTAACTGCTCTCCATCCCTCCAAGTGTTTTTGCCTCTTAACACATCCACTAACAGGTGTGAGGTTTGTGTGTGCTTGTGTATTTATTCATGTATGCGCATGTGAAACGTATGTTAGAGAGTTTGTGTGTTTCTCTGTGTTTATTTGGGCAATGGATCAATGTGGCAATATTGTTTCTAAACAGTGAAAGCTTCCAAAAGGTGCCATTTGGTGTTGTTAATGTCCAGAATCTCCCAAATGTGTTAAACCGAAAGCCGTTGCAAATGAACAGCATTTTCATATTCATCAAACACTTGAGTGAGTTCTTGTGGCCTCTATGGAAGCATTTGCATTTTCCACGCATTTGTTCAGGTTTTTCCTTTTGGCACTTGTCTGCATGTGTGACTGTGTTTGAGTGTGTGTGTCTGTGCCCCTAGTCACACAGAGACATCTGTAAAACACAAATACGAATGCACCCAAAACTGCAATGAGAACATGTCAGATGTGATGCGATCACTCAGGCCCAATTCTGACGTGGTTGTGGATCCGTGGGACCACATGTAAAAGAACAGCCTCATTGTTGCTGCGTTTGGCAAGCCAAAGCTTCCAAACACAACAACAAAAGCCTTCACCAGAGGCAAGTTTCCATCTTGTTTCTTGTTTCTCCCTCTCTCTGATTTGTAACAGCATACTGTATTTTAGTTTTTCAACTTCTTCTTGTGGTTTTGGAGTGCTTTTTCCAGGGACGGGTAGTTTAAACCGGTGTACAGATTTTCTCTCCACCAAAGAAAATAAAAATGTGAGCAGGACAGCAGAATCTGATCCAAAGTGGTCACTCAAGATATATTTTACTCAGGGTCTGGGCGTGAACTGCCATCTATCTCAGCTGGATATAAAAAAAAAAAAGTCCGGATATATCTGATGCTCTGATAACGTGTTTGAACAGAGTCACGGTGATAGTATCTTCATGTGTGTGTAGACATGGCTTCATATGTCAACTTTTGTCAGTGTTTATTGTGCCATAAAGAAGCAGCACAATTACTGTACATTTATCTGTACAGCTCTTTTCTGGAATAAGCTCCCCTTTCATATAACCCTGCATGGAAGCCACAGGCAGGCAGGGCAGTGATATCAGTGAGAAGCGGCCATTTGGCTTAGCAAGGATGCAATCGATCATCCAAGATGGGTATGCTGTAGTGCACTGTATAAGAGCCAGTGTGAATACGATACCCTATCCAAAGTGTAATAGCAGCTATGTTGTCATTCCTCTGCAAGCCAATATTACAAGGGATAGGAATCATGTGAAATGGGCTGAGACAACAGCTTTTTTCTTGTGCCCATTGAAGCCAGTACAACGAGCCTGATATGTTGCTTTGCCAAATCTGGCACACATCCAGTATTTTGAGGTGCAGGATTTTTGGTTTTGTTGAGGAGTCTCTGCTCTAGAAAATGAAGAAGTGTTTTACACATAAGGGAGGCCCCCAAATTAATCAAGTGCGTGCAAGCTCCCTCATCAAGTCCTGAGTTAGCAGCCACTACCCTGCTGGAATTATACATGTACCTACTGTGGCCTATGTGCAGCAACCAGGATGTTGCAATTCCCGTGAATGCTTACAAAGCCCTTTTCATTTTAGGCATAAGCCCATTAAGCATTCTGATACCCTTGAATAAACATGCAGGAAGAAACAGTAGTGGTATTGAAATACAAGGGGAAAATTCCACACACAAAAAAAACTATTGTGAGGGGGCCAAACATGTTGCAGTTGCTGCTAATTCCAGCCTTTCTCATTTCAGTGAGCTCAGCAAATGCGCCACATATACGGTAGTGAGAGACTAAAGCATCCTCATACAAGGGAGACATTCTTTAGTGCATGAGAAGGAAGTATGTCGCAGTTACAAGGATGCAAGTCTGATGAGATGTATTCTTATAATTCTGAATACGAGCTGAATATCAAGTGTCCTCAGGATTGCAGATTCAGTGTGAGGAGCTGCATTAATTAAATTGTTTTAATTCATGGCAAAATATGTCTGCAGCTGAACCGGTTTGGCCTAATGCATGTGTGCAAGTGTGATGACTCTTGCTCCTCACTGAGATGAAGGCCAGCCTCATGAAAGCATGACAATGTGTTGGCCGTACCAAAATCCATTGGAAAAAATTATGAACCTATATGAATGAAGGTAAGTTATGTAGATCAGCAACACTAAAGGACACTAATCGAAACAAAAACATGCTAGTTTACTGTCGCACTGACTCTGGCTGGCCATGCTTCCTTCATCCTTTTATGATAAACAAGATGTTCATCTTCTTCGTAATACAATGAACAATCATGATAAGTAGTCAGGTCTGTAGAGCACAATAAAAACCCCAACACTGAATTAGTGGAGTATTTACAGTAAGAGACCATCTGATTTGGTAGGAACAGCTGTCAGAGTTTTCTGAGCAGTCTGTTGAGGAAATCTGACTACTGATCTGCTGATCAGGGTGCTTTTGACAGCACTTACACTAACGTTAGCCAGCTTCATCTGTGTTTTTGCTGCACTATTCTCAACAGAGACGCTGTCATGTTTTTTTCAGAGCTCCAGCCAATGCTCTCTACGCCGTAAGTAAAGAGCTGTTGTACAACGGCGAGCTTGTGTAACAGTATTAAGATTTTAACAGCATTACAGCCATATCTAACACTTAAGCTGTTGGGCTCAAAGCAGCATAATAAATTGCTGGTAAAGGGGATAGAGTTTGTGTTTTGCGTGTATTTGTGTGTCTGTGGTACCATGTGCATGTGTGTTTGTGCATGTGCATGTCATTACCCTCAGGGCTAGATATAGAGTCATGTCTATTAGCTGGCTATTGCGGCTGAGGTCTTGTTTTTATTATCGGCATCATAATGGTGGTGTGTGCGTGTGTGTGTGTGTGTGTGTATGTGTGTGCGTGCGTGTGTGTGTGTGCCCTTTAATATATCACCTCGTGCTCTCCCTCTGCTGATCCCGGGGGCTAAGATTTATGATTCTGCATTACATCTGCCTTGTCACATTAATTCATCCATCACACACAGACACATGTACACACACGCAACCCCCCACCCCCCCACGACGCACTCACACACACATACACACACACACAGTTACACCATCAAAGCCTGCATTAGGGCATACACCCATATTTGGTGTATTACAGCATACAGTAAATCCTGATCTTCTCATTTCCCATCCCATCTGAGGTCTTTAGTAGATGGCTGTAGGTACCTTTATTCAGCTGAGCAGCAGGGTTGGGGACACAGGAGAGGATGCGGTTCCTTAGAGAGAACATTTGAAGAAAAAAGAGAACTTCCTGAAGCACTGTACACCTTTTCCATGTTTCTCACCTTGCAATTCGAGTGACGAGATGGACGAGAGACGCGATCAAGAGGTTGATGTGTTATGGAGGGTGTGTACGTATGTACGTGTGTCACAGGGGAATAAGCAGGCAACCAGATTCAGCGACAGACTGTGCTCTGGGGACTATGTCTCACACATTCTGACACACTTCCAGTCTGTAGTGTCCTTCAGATAAAGTGTTGCCAGGGATCTTTTGTGTGAGGAGGGTTGGATATTTGAGTGCTTCAGGATATGTGTGAGGTGTGTGTGTATGTGGGGGGTGGTTACACGCTCCTCTGCGTGAACATACTTTGAAGGAATGACTGATAATTATCTTTTCTTGCTGTCGTTTTGGCGTTCATGTTCATGTGTTAATGTCTCTTCTAGCCTTGTCGTGGTGTGTATCCATCCGTCCATTGTCTATGCCCGACTATCCCTTTTGGGGTTGCGGGGGGAACCTATCCCAGCTGTCGTTGGGCAAGAGGCGGGGTACACCCTGGACCGGTCGCCAGCCGAACGCAGGGGAACATATATATAGACACACAATCATTCACGCTCACACTCACACCTAAGGACAATTTAGTCAGCAGTTAACATAATGAGCATGTTTTTGGTCTGTGGGAGGAAGCCGGGGTGCCCGGAGAGAACCCACGCATGCATGGGAAGAACATGCAAGCTTCACACAGAGGGGCCCGACCCGGGGATCGAACCGGCGACCTTCTTGCTGTGAGGCACACGCACTACCTGCTGCCCCACCGTGCCACCCCCCGTGGTGTTTAACATGGTAATCCTTAAAGACAGTATCAGTATTGTAGAATAATGGTGCTTTAAATTTAAAAGTCCTTTGAGTGAAGAATGATCACTACCTTAAAGGGCAGCTTCACATTTTTTTCAAGTCTAGCTTGACACACAGAAACACAACACGTTGAAATTACCTGTTTCCATAAGCCACGGCAAGGCTAGAGCAGACATAATCGTATAGATGTTAAAAATGCGATCCTTACTTAGTCAGCCATTAGAGTAATGTTGTCGAGTGCAAGGATTAATGAATACAGTTGGTTAACCACAATAGGAACACTCCTAACTTGTGCTGAACCGTACACATCTGTAACTTTACGTACGTAAGACCGATGAGCAGGTCGTCAGGTTGTCTTTTCAGGGTTGTACTTCGACACAGAAAATGAATAAGTTACTGTTCATTTTCTTGGATATCTCATTTTGCAAAGTGAACGGCATAATGACTGGTGAGTGATTTTTTTCTCGCTGTCTCTTTGAATCCTTTTCTTTATCTCTTTCAGCGTTGCTTCAAATCAGACACTGTAATATAAAACGCTTTCAATGTAGCTCTCATATTAGGCTAGATGTGCTGATAAACTTTGGAGCTGGAACGGCGACAGATAAAATCTGGCAGTGAAAACAAAACCTGAAACATGAACAAAATATGTGAGAATGTCAATAAAGATGCCAAAATAAAATGATTTTTAATGCCTTTTCAATATCTGTAACTTTTTGGCTAATTTTTTATTATTAATATATTTTTGAAGTCACTATTGTAACTCTATAGTAATTATGCTTTTTGATGTGATTTTGATCTACATGTTGAATTTGTGGGAATTTTTTCTCAGGCAGTATCTCTGTTAGGACGTCAAAATGCGCCCTGTGAAATATGAAGAGTTTGTAACTATTATGCGGACTTTTCTAGAGTTTGTTCTGTCGCTAACCGAGTGATGTAGCCTATTGTGATATTATTTTTTGATGAGATGATCCTGTCCCTCCTCTGCTTGTATGTTTTGCATTCTGATCCTTTGGCCTTTCACTGGTGGCAGAATGAGGCTGCCCGCTGCTCTGGACCAATTAGCCGCAGTAGAGGCATCACATCAAGCTATTGGGCACAGTGAGGGGTCAGAGAGTGCGACACGTCTCCTCTGACAAGAACCGCTTCACTCCACAGCTCACCGGTCGGTATGGGGTAGGGTGATGGCCCTGTCTGGCTTTGGGCACCCAGGGGTGTGACATGTGACAAGTGAATGGGCATGCCAGTTTGTGCTAAAAGGACCAGTCGTTATGACTGCAAGTGAAGTGAAGCAAGATGCTCTTGTATGCAATGGCTTCTTTAAAACTGTATTTAAGTGTTTGTGCATCAGTGAATGTGCACGTTTGGCAGGCAGTGGGTGGGCAGGGAGGCACAGGAGCATGACACATATTCATATTGACACCTGTCATTGAGGCCTTCAAGCATAAAGACAGCAAACACAAAACCTGCGTGAAGTTAATTGGGGTTTTCTATTGGGACCGTGTGTTTGAAGCCCTGTTCTACCTCTTGGAAGGTGTTAGGTTGGACCCCTCCCATCTCCCTCCTCGCACCCCTTTACCTCTCTTGTCTCTCCTGCGGACTCTGCTCAGAGAGCAATGTCTGTTCCGTACTGCACCGCACCGTAAATTAGTCCCGGGTGGTGACATGGTGCTTGCTGGGTAATTTGGACAATGGGGCGTTTGACAGCTCACCCATCACAGCTACAGCGCCCCAGGGAGCCACTACTCCTCCTGAGCTTTTCTCTCTCTCCTCGCGCTCTCCTCTCCTCCCTCGGTGCTGATGGAGTGACTCTCTAAGTAGCAGCATCATTCTCCAATCAACCACCAAAATGGCTTTTCATCCAGGAGGGAGCAAATGGGGGGGGGGGGGGGGTAGAGAGGAGAGGGGGGGAATATACGTACAGTGCAGAGAGGACAATGAAAAAGCATAACTGCTGGAGAGTGAGCAAAAAAAACTCTTAGAAAGGCAACAGAGAAATTGAGATGGTGAGATTGTGATGCGGGTGAGAGCGATAAAATAATCCCAAAATGAGAATAAATAGATAAAAAGATTTTACTCAGTCACGCATTAAAAGGCTTTAATAGCCACTCTAAGGATATACAAACAACCAGCACACAATCACACTCTCAGTATAAAAGATTAAATTAAAGGAAAACAGCTAATGCATCGTAATTGGCAGTGATAATTACTTGTTTGTTCGTCAAACCAAAGTGACCTTTGCTCGTCTGAGCTGAAAGACCTGCATTGTTTATCTCACGTGTATTTTGAATGTCTTGCTTGTCCATTTAAACAGGGTTGATTTTAATCCTTCTCTGGTGCTATTTATGGATTTTACAGATCACTCATCCATCTCATAGTCCTCTCAGCCTCTCCCAGGAATTCTCTGACTTAATCTCTGTTAGTCATGGATTGAAGAAGTTTGCTTGCCTTATCCCATTATACAAAATCGGGTTAAAAAAATGATTTTAAAAATGCTGCGTTCAAACTCAGGTTTTAATGTATAGATTTTTCACTTTGATGGAATTTGGCTCATTTCCATTTTCTCCCCATGTTTATCTTCCATCTAATAGAAGTAATGTCTGTCCAGTCTTTGTTTGGAGGACCTTTATTACTGGGGCGGAGAGTGCATTCAGGAAACATTAAGATATGTGGTGACATAAAACCTGGGAGAGAATCAATGTAAACTTTTATTGCATAATTAGAAATATTTGAAGGGGTTAAAATTCAAAAAGAAGGAAAAAGATGAACCTTAATTGTCATGATGCTATGACCTTGCCTTTCCTGGTGCTGTGATGTGACTGGACAGACAGTGGCCAAGGCCTAGCATGACCCTGGCAACCACCAGCTGCCTCCTGCCAGAGTGCAGCCAGAGAGGGCCCAGTGAAGGTCAGGGATAAGCACCAGAGAGAACATGTAAACACCCCCAATGAGAAAGACATGACTGGCTGTGCAACGACGGGAAGAGAGAAATGATACGGTGCTGTGAAATTGATTACACAACTTAATGACTGCTCTCACCATATGTTATTTTTATACGAGATTCTCCTCTTTTCTGTCCACTTAATCACTTAAGGTCACCGTGGGAGAGGGATGGAAGAGGGAAGCAGTAGTAGTCGACTTTAAATGCTCGTCTCCAGGCCCACTCCTCAGCACTACAACTGCTTTCTTCTCAGCTGTGTGTTTACACTTTACTGCTCTGGGATGGATCAATTTGTGCAGATTCATTTTTCCAATTACATCACATACTCTAGTGAAGATAAGACCCATGAATTGGACCACTCCATAATGCCCTGATTGAATTATTCATTTGGTTTATTTAGCGGCTTTAGAGTACGTGGGCTCTTCCCAGTTCATTGAGATTCTGGGCTGTGATGTAACGACCGTGAGGTGTGAGCTGATTTGGGAGGTTAACGTCGGAGCCACCTGAGTTTTAACTTTAGGGAATGCCTGCTTGTTTTTCTTGATTTCTCCTCCCCTGTTAGGTTGTGTGATAGCAGGATTCTCTAGAGGTGAAATATGAGTGTGCTTAGCACGCCCCAGCAGAGAGGCTCGGATAGGACAGGGCGAGGGAGGGGTCGCCAGGCCCCTCACAGTAATCAATAAATACCTGCTGCAGCCAAGCGTTAGATGGGGCCCTGTGGACAATGTGTGTAGACACATTAGTGTATATAAAGCACTTGGCTGGAAAGAGACATTAGAGTGGAAGAAAGCCTGCGATCAGTTTGCCTGTTTCTCATGGAGCTTCTGAAAGATTTTGCTTTTAAACAACAGCCATACATATTGATTTAAAGCACTGCCATGCATGGGGTCAATACTAACAAGTATTGACTAAAGAAAGTCGTTACCATTGATTAATGTTCACTCAATATAATGGGTAGGTGTGCTCAAAGCGCATTTATAGGTAGATCTGATTGACAGTCTATTTATCCTGCTTCAATTGACATGACAGCTGAGTGGTTTATTATTCTGCTTGACCACTCAGCTGCAAACCACCTCTTGTCCTCCCCCATTGCGGCATAGCAAAACATTGCCTAGTAAAACTCCCTGTCGTCTACCTATCTAGACAACCACTTACCAATCTTTTTCACTATCCGTAGCGAGAATGTATATGTGAAGGACGAGACGGATGAGCGGAAAAAAGGGGAGACAGCAAGACGGAAGAGAGGAGGGTGAAGAGGACAAATAGGAATAAAACAGGGATGAAGAGGGAGGAGATTTATGCCAGCGTTCACCCTTGTTCAGCTTGACTCTCCCCTGATTGAAGGGAAACATTGGCCCCTCTGATACAGTGCTTTCCTTGGGACAATAAATCTGCGTGGGCACAGATAGAAGAGAGAGAGCTTATCTTGCAAAGCGGTGTCAGAGCCAGGCATTCAAAAGCTGTTATCACAGACACTCACGGACAAAATATATGATATACGAAATACAATCTTACAGTTATTCACCATATGTGTACAGTGCAGGAAGACAGGTGATAGATCCACTGTAGTGCTGCATATGCAGTATACACAGTAGCATAGTATATAAGATAATCTGTGTGCATTTGTAAAATGATGGTGAAGATGTTCAAGTATTACACTCTTGGGTTTTAAAGCTTTGAAGCATATTCAGGATAGATCATTTTACTCTGAAAATATCTTCATGTTAAGTATGTCAATGTTCGTCTTCATGCATCAGCCAATGCAAAATGTCCATACAGAAATGATCTGGAAAACATTTACTGACGATAAAACATAAAACAAGTTTTCAAATACAAAAGGTTCCCTGTAGACGTGTCTACTACACCTTCAGTGGTCCAACTCCAACACCAATGTCAGTAAAACTACATCTTTCTGATGTGAAAAGTTGCAGAAATGGCTTTATTGGCAAGATGCAGTGCTTTATATTTGGATAAATTTCAATTATTCTTTTCCCCAGAGATTTGAATGGGAGACCCGATCTCCAGTGCAACAACACAGATTGCTGGTGACTCAGTACATAATAATCTTGTGTGTGCTCTGCCTCGAAATGCTGTTTCTGCCTACTCCTGAGAAGTCTGCACAAATCCTTTTGGGTCTTGAGCTGGCAAATTTCCAGAGCATCTTTCATGGAAAATCGACTTTGGCTCCTGTTTACACATGATGTCAACATGTAAAATTACCAGAGCTATTATGGTCTTAAGTGCATTTGTGAAAAGGCGATAGAGGAGCAGCTGAAGCCCAGGACGAAGTCATCGCAGCCTGCACGCTAACTCGATGTCTAATGTGTTGTAGCTGTTCTGTCATCAGTTTTCACTGTTCTCAGCACAACAGACCTCATCCAGTAATTGCAGCATGCTGATTGCATAGGTGAGGAGTAATGTTTACAGTAAGTAATATCTTTCAGGAGCTCATTTTAGGGTATACTTGAACTGCATTTGCTGGATGAGTCTTTATACAGCCATCCAGGGCTCATTTCTAATAGAAATTACTGATGTAAGCTAGTCATTAGGCTCCCGTTGTGTATACGATTCAGTGAGATGATGGTCACCCAGACAACGTCAAAGGAAAAAACTGCCAAGACAGACTTGGATAATTTTACAGGTCGTTCATGCTCTGGCAAACTACCACATAGTGAACAGACCAAACTGCTACGGGGTGCACACTCTAACCTCATACATTTCATGTGAATTTCTGTTTGTTTGTGTCTGGTGTGGGTGTATTGCACTTCTCTATGTAACAGTTTAAGTATTTATGTAACACGGATGCTCTTTTTTTAGCTCAAGATGTGCCTCTTTGTGTGCACATTCTTTTAGAACTTGGTTTATGTCTTATCTCTGAGACGGTGCTTTAACATGTTGCTGTGCCAGTGTTATGGTTTGACTTGGATTTGCTAATGTCCAAAATGTGATCATCTCTTAATGTTACTCCACTCCTACAGCTATTGGAGTCGACTCAAGCCACAGAGGGGCTGACTGCCAAGACCCTCTCATACCTCTCTTCACTCCCACTTGCTAAGCTTGGATTAATTTGATTTATTCTTATCCTTTTTTTTTTAAATTGCCTTTTTTTTTTTCTAGAGTATTTTGCCATCCGCCTGATGAATTCATTGACAATGCAGGAGAGGAAGTTTCATTCATACGTTAGCTTTATTTTGAGGGCAATATGCAGCTAATTTATCTTCAAAACTTTTTGTCATTGGGATGTGGAACTGGTGTAAAATTCAACTAATATTCAATTTGACTCTTAAAATATTCACTAATAAGACTTACAATATGAATTAGGAAAACTTGCCCAATTACAGAGCAAAATACAATTTGAATAAAAGTGCTGCGAGGACATATTTCATTAAATTTTAAACACTCAATATAGAGGCAATTTCTGATTAAAATCAAGGCACAGAATTACAACTGCTTGGAAAAATCCATATTGCATATCAAACAGTGGAGTCATGTCATATTAATGTTCCTATTAAGGAATATGACACTAAAGAAGAGAGGGGAAGCCATTTCATAATGCATTGAAGTATGGCAATAGCTTCCGCATTTGTTGAGCATTAGGTTCGTGATTATACACGCTGTAGCTGTGTGTATGCACAAAGATTGCATCATCTTGAACACGGCGATGCCTCTAAACTGTTTTATCATGAACTGTCTTCTCATTGCATATGAATGGAAGCAGAGGGAGGGGGAGCCAGAAAAAAAGTAATGTTTCTCTTTGAGCTTCTTGTTGCTCTCGGTATTCTGTTCGCCAGGGAGGGAGGAAGGAGGTGCTGGGATGCTGGCTGTTGGGTTCTGGGGAGATGGGAGCGGGAGGGGAGAGCAGTGTGATTGGTAAGAGTCAGGGTCTTTCATTTTGTCATGTGGTGTCTTTTTTCATTTCTCGGCTGATTTTTCACTGGAGGGCTAGTTCCATTCACTCGAATTTATTTTTTCTCGCGCTGAGGAAGTTGATGAATTCGAATAACTGTGAGCAAGTCTGTGTGTGCCTCTGCGCACATTAATGCTCGCGCGAGGTGTGTATGTGCGTGAGCGCATGAGGCGGGTGTCTCTCTGTGTCTGCAAGGGAGCGACGCTTTCATGGCTGCTTCAGATCTCTCTACCTCGACAGAGCGACGGAGCCAGGAGGGAGGGAGAGAGATGGAGAGATAATGGGAATGGAGGGTGAAAGAAGGCTAACACAATCTTTAATGAGTTTCCTTGGCTTTCTTTGCCTGTTTCTGGGTCAGGGTCCCCTGGCTGAGGATGTGGGTGGACTGAGCACTGTGGAGCAGATCAGAACACACTGAGCCAAGGTCTGCTGAAATATAATTGTGCATTAAAGAGTCATCACCTACATAAAGACATGAAGGATGAAAAGCTCCAACGTGTTTTCCTTGTTTGGACAGCAGAGGCTGAAAGATAGTGAAAAAAAAGCTAATGATCTTGTTCCAGCTCTTCATTGCAACCACACAAAACAAGGACCGGCTACTCTTAAATGTCAGAGGTCACCTGAGGCACTATTGCCTTAACTCAATTAGCAGCAGAGTAAGAAGCCAAGTACGGAGTGAAACAAGTTGGACCTTTTTTCTCATGAAAGCCAAACGCTAAACATGCTTAAACAGCATAACCCAGTGTCATACACACACCCACAGGCCACACACAAACACTTTCATAACAGTTTACACAGATAACCCCCCGCCCCCCCTCCCTTCCCCTCGTGGTGAGGATAGCTTTGGTCATTTTCTGATTGGCTCCCCCTGCCCTTTCATTTCCTAGCAATCAACTTCAATCTGTGGCAGGTATGGAGGGAGAGATAACATTAGAGAGACATCGTGGGGAGATATCTGCTCAGCCGAGACGTTATTTAGTGCTCCCGAAGCATCCAGGAGGCAACCTCTGTCAGACAACAAGGCTCCAGCAAGTCCACACAGGACAGGGAGGCGGGTAGATAGAAGGACATGGAAGAATTACTGATGGGCTGATAAACTCTTTTGTTATCCGAACAGTCTGCCTTCCTGTTTCTGTCCTCCTGAGCCATGTTTCTGTCCGTCTGCCCAACTCCGTTTCGATGTCTCAATCTATGTCTGTCTGGCTGACTTACTCTCACCGTCTCTCTGTGTTCTCCCTCTCTCTGTCTCTCTCTCTCTCACCTTCTGTTTCCCACTGTATCTCTGTCTCTATTACTCGGCCTCCTTTCTTTCACACTTGTGAATAATTGATGTCTACCGGTTCGATGGTAAGAATAGAACAGTTCTGGAGGTGACAAATGGGGTGGCGAATAGGCTTCATCCTCCACTCTTCAAAGAGTTAGAAAGTTAGCCGTGCTCGCTCGTGGGTGTGTATGCATGCCCATACATTTGTGTGCTCGGGATGTTTTGTGAGCATTTGTTCGTGTTTGTGTGTGAGTGAGTGCACATACACATGCAGTTGTGTGTATGTGATTTAAGACAGGGAGATGAAAGGGAGCTGTAATTACAGGGAAGCGTATCTGTCTACTGCAGAAGTATCCGAGGAATGGCACAAACTGGGCCAAAAGCCTGAGGTCATTAGATCTGCTGCATGTGTGTGTGCATGCATGCATTTGTCTGTAAGCTGGTGTGTTTGAGAGTGAGAGAGAGAGACAAAAGCAAAGAAAAAGAGAGAGAGAGCGAGAGAGAAAATGGGAGACAGAGAGAGATCAGCTTATAACTTCAGTTCCTCAGAGTCAACCTCTGAACTCTGCTTCTCATTATTGGCTCTGCCTCTCTTCGTTTCTCAGCAGTAGCTGGTTGTGGTTAGGCCAAGCAAGGCCCGGTTTCTGTAAATCCTCGCAGCCTTATTGCCTGAGAGGAATCCCAGAATTTCCTGCGCTCTAAAATACACTTGTGTAAACATTCCAAAATATCAAATGATAGGGATTTCACTGTGTGCTGTGCGAATGGATAATCCCATGCAAAGACTGTGGTTATAATACACTGTCCCACTGTCTCTTGTCTGCTTTTCTTTCTCTCCCAATCCATCCATTCTCCCTTTCTGGGGCTTTCTGCCTCTCTTCTCAACTACTCCCTCCCTTTATCTTTCCTTTCATCTCTTCCTCTGTCCCTCTCTACCGCCATCTTATTACCATCTCTCTCTTTATAGTTGACGATGACTTTATTGGCCTCGGTGATCTGCCGGAAACCTTCCCTTCGGACCCCCCTGAGCCGCTGCCTGTGTTTTTGATGGAACCAGAGGAGGCCTACATAGTCAAGAACAAGCCCGTCAACCTGTACTGCAAGGCCACTCCGGCCACCCAGATCTACTTCAAGTGCAACAGCGAGTGGGTGCACCAAAAGGAGCACACCGTGGAGGAGCGGGTTGACGAGAACTCTGGTCAGTAAACGGATCCACACGCACAAAAGTCAATGTTAAGTTGAAGCATGACACAGAATGCACTCATCGTTCTGCAGCCACAGGCTTTAGTAGCTTAAAGCTAGCAACACATTAGATGTAGGATGCAAGGTCTTGTGCTTTGCATGCCCAAAAACCTAACTTCTGTGCAGTATAAGAAGATCGCACCTCCTGGCAAAAATGTTGGCAGATTTAATTCAGGTAGCAAAGTTGTGGTGTAATCATGTTTTGTAGGAGGTCGGGTTGATGAAAACACACATACATATTGCTAGAATGTGTGTACAAACATACACACATTAATCTTGCAGGCCAGTTTATTTGATCAACTAGTGGCATCAGCCTTATCTGCAGAAATGACTTGACTTAGAGCGTCTCAGTGAAGACATCTTTCCCTCCATTTGGCACTCCACCTCTGCGGTGTGCACACCTTTGTGTGTGCTGGTGTGTGTTTATGTACATGTTTGTAAGCATTGAGAGGAAGTAAACCAAGTGCAGCTCCAGCAGGGTTGTTTTCCACAGAATTCAGCCCCCAAAGGCACCAGAGCCATTACACACAACAGCCCAGCACTGATTGGCTGCATTCAGCTGCTGTATTGGAAATTGAGTTCTTTCTGTCGCCCACAGGTACCAATCACATCGCATTTACCCTTTTCATCCCACTGTTTTGCCACACACATGCCTGCATGCTTGCACACAGACAGGCTGACAGCTGCTCCTTCACTTAAATGTGAATGTTTAGGTGCACAGTTAAATACACTTCAAGGACTGGCATTCTACCACTTTGTGTATCTGAGGAATTTGATACGAACACCTCCCAAGCGCTGTTTCGCTGAGCTGTTTGAAAAACGCAGCATTGTTGCAGCACAGGTACAGGATACAGTAGCAGGAGTATATAAAAGGAGTATTGAAAAACAACCCGAATCCCGACCTGAAATCCTTTCATTTTGACCTAGTGTACTTTAGGAAGAATACACAGATCTGAGGATGTGTTTCATGGTTTTGATTATGACAAAGAAGAGGTTTAAGGTAGCGCTGACTTTTAGCCTTTTGTGTCAGAAGGTTTTGTGCTAAAAGCATCAACATGGAAAACAACCCACACATCATACACGCACCCACTCTCCACAGCCATATCCACAGGCTATTTACTGCACAGATATTCATTCATTTATGCTCTTGCACCCCACACACACTCACACACATGCAACACCACTAGAGCCCAGTGGATGTGGGTAGCCTCTCTCAGCCCACTCCATTGCTCTCTGATTTCCCCAGATTGACAGAAACGGCGCACCGATAGATGCTAGCCAGCCTGGTCAATACGACCGATAGTGTAGCCTGAAGAAACTGGATCTCTCTCTCTCTCTACCTTTCTCTTCCCCTACCCCTGTGTTTTCTTTTTTCTTTTTCTCTGTCGTGCTGTCTCTATGTCTTACTTTCATGCAGTCGAGAACTTGTGATCTTATGAAAATAAGACAAAATGAGAGATGATGAGATTAAGGGAGTGCAGGAGACTTGAGAGAGAGTGAGGGCAGAAACTGCAAATGTTGGTGTTCTGCTACAAGCTGCATCCACAGCATCTTTATCCAGATGTTTGACACACTCGTATGACAACTGAGGTGCCAACCTATTCATACACACACACAAGAACAACACTGTTGAGCTGTTGGTTTGTGTGCATTACATGTTGGCACTTGAAACAGAGTAGGAGTCTTGAAAACAACAGTAGGTCAGGCAAAGGATTCTTCCATTTTTGTCTACTTTAAATCACCCAAATAAGTGCCTTTACACAGTATTTTCTTCTCATCAAGGGTGAAATATAGTAGCAATAAAAAGCATTCAACCCCCCCTTGGAGGTTATCATGTTTTATTGTCTTACAACATTGAATCAAACTAGATTTAATGTGGCTTTTCCAGCTGAAAAAGACCCTTTAATGTCAAAGTGAAAACAGATCTCACTTGTATCTGGAACAACTTTTAGTGAGTCAGTATTGTGGAAAAGCACAGTGTCCAGATGTGCAAAGCATCCACTAAATACTGACTTGAGGCGGGTGAGTACTTATCCAAGTAAGTGTTTTGTATTTTATATTTGTAATGAACTGAAATCACTTTTTCTGTTGATCAGTGTCAGACAAGCCACGTTGAGTCTACTTTCATTCAGTGCTGTAACACAATAAAACACTGGCATTTTCAAAGGGGCTGAGTGCTTTTTATAGGCGCTACATGATGCAAATAACAGCAATTTTTTAAATGTTTGCGTCATCAAAACAGCTACCTGCTAAAAGTATAATTTGTGCATCAGTAGTTTCCGTGCAATTTAGCAATTTAGCTATATGAGGCTTGGTTCACAGATGACCTTTTCCTGCACAGTGTTCTTCACAGCAGGGAAGAACAGACCTGCAGCTCTCACAGGCCTTGTATACATGCACTAGGTAAATGTTCTATCCAAAGGCTTTTTCATTCAATGGATGTGAGATGCAGCGGGCCACATGGAGCCCAGGTGGCACACAAGTACCTGACAAAAGTACAATACATACAGTACATGATACTGATTACTATCTCAAGTGGTGTATTTGGACAATATTGTCTTCTAAGGAGCAGGTGAAAAAATGGTGTGAGGGAGCAAAGCATGACAATTTTTACAAATAGCCTTCTCCACAGCACTGATTTGCCTTTACATCGCCACCTTGCCGTCACCTGATCACAATAGCATTTACCTCCCGGTGTTGAGGGCAGGTTGCAGTCTCCTGTGAGCAAAAGGAGCATTGATTGGAGCAAATGAGCAGCAAATTAATTATAAGTAGGCACAGCTAGTGTAATAGACACTGGAGACAGCTTGTCACTCTCTCTGAGATATGAGTTAGAAGATCAAACAGGAGTGCTCTTCATCTGGCCAAATAATCAGAGCACTTACCCGCTCCTTCCTCCTTCAAGACTCCTTCGGTGACCAATGCCTCCTCTTCTGCCTGACTGGTCAGATCAATAATGTTAGCCAGTGCTAATAATAAGGAGCTAGGCTAGCTCACTTTAATGACGACATTAATAATGAATCATCTCCAATGAGGCGCCCCTGCTTCAGCCAGCTATTAATGGGACATATTGCAGAGTCATTTCTACCGCTAATGGTCACATTGACGGGTGTGAAGTAGCCCCTCAGTGCTGGTCCTGATGTGGGCCACACATACTTTGGCCCTCTTGATTGCAGTTGAGTGGTGGACAGTGTCTGCTTTGTTGTTACCATTGTAACATTATACAGTGTATGAAGGGCTGCTAGCTGAGCAAACATATGAAGTCACTGGATGAGGTCAGCAAGCTCACTTCAGAGCCCTGCTCTTCTGCTAGAGTGACCCTCCTGATGTGTTTCAAGTGCAACACGTCAGGAAGAGTTTAATCCTGCTCTAGTAATAGCTATGAAGTCATGAATGACTCTTAAAGCAGACTTAGAGCGAGTCGTCATCGTCGCTTTAGGCTATCTAACGGTGCAGAAGGCTTATTCTAACGTCAGGCAGATAGTTCACTGCTATAGAAGCTTCTTCAGAAAAAGTGGAGTGCAGACAGAAAAAATTAACCGATTCTGCCGTGTGTTTTGCACCCTCTGAGAATTCTTATCTACTTATTGTTTCCACTATTGATTTTGCCTCTGCTACTGAGTGTGTGATGTTCTCACATCCATCACATCCATCCTTGACATTCGCAATCTACCAGTGCACATCCTCTCAGACAAACACAGTGGCACACAATGCAGACAACCTCAGACACACACCCCTGGACGCACACATACATGCAGCAGCATAATGCGCACACTACAGACATAGCTGTTCGTCTGCCTGTCGGCACACTGTGTAAATTTTACATGAGAGCTAAGCTGGTGTGTGGGATGTCACTGTGCTTGGTGTGTGTGCCAGAACAAGAAGGCTGTGTGAATGCGCTGAACCTGAAGTAAACTGGCATGTTCATTTTTTAACCATCCAGTCTCTTTGCATTTTTCATTCAGCCAGATATTCTGACACCTACTGTATAAACCTACTCAAACTGCAGAATAGATCCTGAACCTTTGTGCAAATTGTTGCTATCCAGAGGAGGAGTAGAAAGATAACGGTTATTAGCATACACATAAGCAGAGTGAGACGAAGATATTGAGTACTAAGATACTGTCAATCTCATGTTATAGCAATAATTGTAGCAATATCTCTAACAGCAGTTACAGTCATTTGTATGCTTTGTGATGCGAAGTGAGGCGTGAAGCTAAACCCAGTGAAATGTTTTGTAAATTAAAGAAAACTAAACTGACATAATTCAAACTTTTTTTTTTAAAATTTAGATATGAAGATTCACAGTGTGTCTCAAACGGGTCCATTTTCTCTGTAGTTCAGTAGGCAGTGAATCACTATGTAATGGATTAGATTTCAGTCAAAGATTAGGTTACTGATTGGATGAACATTGGGGCACCGATGAGTCAGTTATCTGTGACACATTTCCGAGGCAGCGCATGATAAATGATGTCACATCAACAACACATGTTATCTCTTAGGTAAGCTTAGTTAAAAAGAAATAAACAACACAAAGGGTAAATTTACAGTGTACAGCTGGAACAGTAGCTAAATTTGCTTGTCAGGGCACCATTTTTTGAGAAGCAGTTGTGTAGTCTGCATAAAAACAGGTGCAGCTAAGAAAAACAGTAATGAGGTGTTTAATTCAGGCAGGTTTGACACTATAGAAGTCTCTCTCATTCTTGTCTTATACAACTTTTTAATCTAGAAACAAGAGAAAGAGAGCTGAAAGTTAATATCAGCTGAAAGTTTCTGTTGTGAAAAATGTAATGAAAATATTTTACCATGGCAAACTTTGCCATCATGTCAGATAGCTGGTGAGTACGCCCCTACACTGGAAGCCCTGGTATCTTTGCTTGTTATTGTTTTTGTGTCTAAAGCCTCTTCCTTCACCCAGTCGTTTCCTTATAAAAGTAAAAACTGGAAGAATAAGGACATACTATGCTTAAATATAGGCAGCTTGAGTAGTTGATTGGTTAGTTGAAGTATCAATACCCGAAGAGTAACTAAAGTTGGTTACTTTTGGACATGTCCCACTTACTACTTCTGGCCTTTTGACAACGTGGCCGCATCCTTAATTCCACAACTGGCTCCAGTTTTAGTTGGCATGCTCTCCCTGCAGCCCTTTTAATTTGTGTCTCATCAAGAGACACCGACCTCACCTTTCCTACCGAATTAGCTGGAAATGAGGTGCAGCAAGGACAGAGTGTTGGAGAAGATTGCATATAAAAACATTTTCATGAACTTCATGAACAGCCATTAAAATGTACAAAAAACAGAGTGTGACATCTGCAGCAGTAATAAAACATGCACATCCCTGTTCAGGTAAACGGAGTGTTCAAACTAGTGTGTCACGTGATTGACTCAAAGCTGACATGCAGACAGTAGCAGTCCCTCGGAAGAGATGTCAACATTTGCAAAATTTGGTCAATATTGTTGGCAGGCTACATAACCATGCACATAACAGCTCAGTACAAGAATAGTGTGCACAACTCATTAAACTTTGAATTGGATGCACTACATCTGCAACATAAGACTCCCAGTTTCTGTCATTCTGTCAGCTAACAATGAAAAACCGCTATGGAGCAAGTCATCCCCAAGAACTAAAGAGTGGGGAGAAAAAGCTGCCAGGTCTGACAAATAGTGGTTTGTAAAGTGATGACAGGATCTGAATTTAGTAGAGAAACAACATAAATCTGTGGACACCTCCTTCCTGGTGGTAATGGTACAGGCTGGTGATGGTGGTATAATGGTGTAGGCAATATTTCCTAGGCACACAAAAGGCTCCTCAGGAGCAACTGGGCATAACTGGAATGTCAAAGTCCACTTTCACGTTATTGCTGACCAGGTACATGAGCGTGACAGTTCCACGAAAATGACAGTGGGCTGCACCACCCCCCATATTTAAACCTAATCGAGCAGAACTTGGGGAATGAGGTGGCACAGGATATCCACAGCAGGGATGTTCTGCAGAGCTGTTGCACCGCCGTTGAGTCAGTGTAAAGTGCTTCCAACATGAAGCCCTGCATATTGAAATTCAGGCTGTTCTGGAGACCAGCAGCATCCACCTGCAACAAAAAGGACTGTCTTCACATATAGAATAATTAGACATAAGAGATGAATAGACGTGTTAATCATCTTCATGCTCATGTTGGGTTCAGATATTCAAGAGAGAAAAGGAAGTGTTAATTGTGCTATAATGTCTTAGATATGCTCTCTTAAATATTTGTCTTAATGTGGTAAATTTCAAATTCTTGCAAGGATTTCTTGGAACCACCATTGTCCATGCAAATATCCCATTTAATCAAAAATGGATAATAAGCTGGAGTATGGAACGATATTGCGCTGGAAGCATCTGTAGCTCCAGTGAATGCTCTTGCGCCACATAATCCATACACATAGGCATGTGCTCAATTCATGTGCTCTCACGCATACACATATACGTCTGTACACATATACATATACAGACGTATATGTGTACACTCGCCGTAGGAGCAGCATAATCTGCTCCAGAGGGGCATCTGTGGGTAGAGGCATTTGTTTTGGGGATGATTTGTTTGTTTGGGTCCTGGCACCCAGATGAGCAGTAATCAGAGGAGTTAGCAAACAGGATTGTGTTCGCCATGACGCAGAGAATCCTCCCCCACAGGGCCCAGACCCAAACAGCTCAACGCTTTGGCTCTAGAAGCGGTGCCAGACTGACACACACACACACACACACACACACACACACACACACACACACACACACACACACACACACACACACACACACACACACACAAATATGCCCAGTTTTAAGACATGTCATGTGACTGATGTAAGTTGTACTGGTTTGTTTGACTGGAGTTAGCATCGACCTATCCCAGGTGAGAGAAAACAGCATTTTGGTGTGTGGATAGTGTGAAGGTGATGCGATGTCATCTGATTGGTCTTCACTTTACCTCCACCAAGATTGTTATGTTTTAAATCAAGTGTGTTGGTTCACTTGTCTGTCTGTCTGCAGGATTACAGAAAACCTACTTAACCAACTGTCATGAAACTTTGTGGAAGGGTAAAGCTTGGGCCAAGGAAAAGCCCTGTTAATTTTGGACTGGATCCGAATTATGGGGCCTACGCACAAATACTTTTAAACTTTTGCTAACATTGTCAGACAGAGCATTTGGCTTTGGCGGAATCCAATGACTCCATATCACAATCTATAATCATGGGTACCTGTTATCCTCGGGTGCTCTACACATGTAGAGACTCAAACTTCATATTTCACACAGAAAGCAGTCGTTTTTGAGCACATGGGGACAGTGTAACACGTGTAACATCCCCACGTTTGTACCAAAGCCTTTTTCTCAAACTGAGGTGTAGCTATGGAAATGTAAACACACACATATCATACAGCTAATAATACTCCTACTCACATCCATGAATTACTGTATCTGCAATTAACTTTAATGAGTTATTAAAAACAGTGTTTTAACTTTAAGCTCCACGAGAAAAAGCGATAATATTGACTGTGAAGTTTGCTTTTGCAGATATGCATATCACAGAAGGATAGACTTTTGGCCTCCTTGGTGGAGGTCTGTGCTCTCTGAGTGCCCTTCTAGTTCTCCTGTCGATATGTACTAATGCTTTCTCCCTCCTTTCCCTCATCTTTCTTTTCCCATCCCGTCCTTGTCCTCTCCACTTCCATGCTTCCTCTTCACCTCCCTCCCTTTGACTCCTTTCTGACTGTCCTCATAGGCCTGGTGGTGAGAGAGGCCAGCATAGAGATCACTCGGCAGCAGGTGGAGGAGCTGTTTGGGCCGGAGGACTTCTGGTGCCAGTGTGTGGCCTGGAGCTCCGCAGGGACCACCAAGAGCCGCAAAGCCCATGTCCGCATCGCCTGTGAGTATTCTCATCCAGCTCCATTACGCAGTCCTTATCATCCTCTCATCTTTGAATTCCTCTCCAAACAAAATCTCTCAGCTGCCAAGGAAATGCATCTCGCAGACCGATTTATGTATCATGACAGATTTATAGATTCTGGAGATAGAGGCGGTGAAAAAAGTTTTTACTAACATGAGACTCAAGTGGGGCTGCACGGTGGCGCAGCAGGTAGTGCCTCACAGCAAGAAGGTTGCCGGTTCGATCCCCGGGTCAGGCGGGGCCTTTCTGTGTGAAGTTTGCATGTTCTTCCCGTGCATGCGTGGGTTCTCTCCGGGTACTCCGGCTTCCTCCCACAGACCAAAATCATGCTCATTAGGTTAATTGATGACTCTAAATTGTCCGTAGGTGTGAGTGTGAGTGTGAATGTTTGTTCTTACATGTGGCCCTGCAATCGGCTGGTTCAGGGTGTACCCTGCCTCTCGCCCATTGTAGCTGGGATAGGCTCCAGCCCCCCGCAACCCTGAAAGGGATAGGCGGTATAGATGATGGATGGATGGAGACTCAAGTGTCCCTTTGAACCTGAGTTGGTAAAAAGCCAACAGAATTAGAATCAGTTTCTTTGTCTACAGTAGAAACCTGGAGAAACAGCACAGAGGAAGGGAGAGAGCTGCAGCAGTATATACACAGTCGAGAGGCTACAGCTCATGTTTATGCCAGTGTTCCCTCTTTTTCCTGTAGGTGGTCCTCATTTGTTCTCTGCCTGTGTTGTTTGTCCTCCTACTGAAAAGCAGAACAATTGTTTCCAAGTAATGAGAAACGTTCTGTTGCCTCTAAAGTTTAGGCTCATTTTTAACTGTTCCCCAATGGATCTGCCAATCAAAATCTGAAAAAGTAATGAAACCCCAGAGGATACGGTGAGGAAAGCGGAGTTGTAAGAGTATAGCTGCGACATCAAGGCAGAGCTTCTGCAACACAACACATATTACATAACGCAACTGCTTACACATTGTTGTCAGAATTCCACCTGAAGGGGCTTCTTTTGTAGTATCAGCTAGATCATCACTTTGAACTCCTCTCAAAGTCATTTCAAGTCTTTGTGACTGACATGTTCCGCCCAGCTTTCCTGTTTCTGTTTTGACTCGTGGCAAACAGGCAAAAAAAAAAAAAAAAAGCGACACCCACTTGCAGCGTGTTTTGTAGTCTGCATCAAATATATTGCTATTGCTGCTGGATGGGGATATCACTTGAGTTTAATGTTTGGCTGGAAACTCACTGTCGGAGTAATTTCATCTTCACTTTACAGTATGGCAGAGTTGCACAGCACGGAGTCACTATCCATGGTTTTCACCTGATCTACTCCATTTAGAGGCACTTAGCAATCATATACCTCTCCCTCTCAATTTTTACCTCACTGAATTCTCATTTTCTTTCTCTGCATTTTTATATTGCCGTCTCTGTAACGCTCTCTTTTACTAGTTCCTCCTGTTTTCTCTACAGTTTCTCTTTGAATTCAGTGTATGCCCCCTTTTTCAAACAGCAGTTGCTCTTCTCATTACTGCCTCTGTGAATCAGAATCATGCCTCTCAGTCTCCCACCGAGCCCACTCCCGCTGCTCCACCTCCTATAATCACCCATGATGAGCAGCCTTCCAGCACTAACCTATCCCTCAAATCACAATGGACCCCTCTTCCCCTCCCATTAGCTTCTGCTGAATGGATTAGCTCCTCTGCTGGGCTCTCTCTTCAGGCAGGCTCCTTGTCAGAGCCAGACTCTATCCCGTTAGGCTAATGGAAACTGGGCTTGTTTTCCTCTCCTCTCCCATCATCTAAACATATACAGTTTAATCAGACGGTGAGTCAGAGCCAGCGCTGGCGAGTTAAGAGGTTGTTGTGTTGAAGAACTGGCTTTCAGACTTGCAAAAAGGATGGTCTGGATAAAAGTATTGTCAGAGTTTCTGCATAAATTCCCAGTGATTGCCTTTTTTTTTTTTTTTCGTACAACCTCGAAGAAAGCATTTTTTTTGATTGGCCTCCATATTTTGGGAGTAGCGGTAGCTTGCCAAAGAGAGGCAATAAGTACGTGCACAGAAGAAAATTAAATAAATGAATCAAATCAACTGAAATGCCTTTCAAAAGATTGTTGGAGGGTAGTGTTTACTGAGAAAGCTGGAAATTGATTTTCCTGTTTGTTTGTGGCCTTGTAATTTTTACAAGTACAACTTAATAAGTCAAACCTCAACATTATTGCTAGTGACTTAACCAACTCAAACTCAAAACTCGGTGAGTCATTGCTGATCTAGATTTGCACCAATACCTAATGATTTACCGAGCGAGGAAGAAACTGTTTCTGAAGTGTGAGGCATGTGTAATTTAGCATTACAAGTAGCCAAACATATCCACTTAAGGTAATGATAGTCATATGTGTATACTTCTGAGGGCAAGCGAGGCTGGAAGTGTTTGTCTGCTGAGGAGGGAATTGTGTGACTCCCACAGGAATGTCGACTCAGCTGGTCCCACACCCTTCAGTGTCCCGCAGTCCCGTTCAGGGTTACGAGAAGTGAGGAAAGGAGAGACTCTGGAGGGGAAGCATAATTTAAGCCCAATAAAATATACAGTGCAAAATAATCACTTGCCTGCCACTAACTGTGCTTCATCAAGAGTAATGCCAAAAGTTTGCAAATCATGATGGGGAAAAAAAAAATAATACAAGCGCTGGGTGTTTAATTTTAGTTTAACAAGCTGTTGATCCGCTACAAGAAGCATGAGTAATAAAAGCATGAATAAAACGAAATAAAAATTCTGTAGCACAATGCATCCACTTGGTGGTAGTTGTGGCGGTAACAGTCTCTGGTTTGGCACTAAAGCAGTGAAGAAAAACACTGCGTGGGTTTTATGGCAACAGAAACAGAAATGCAACACATTTATTATTTAGCATTTTGTGACCCTCTGCAGGTTTTTGCTCATCTTGCTCAGGTTCAAGGAAGTTCTGCAGAGTTTAGACCTCTTCTCATCATGAACTCACTGTCTTCCATTGTAAAACATGTTTTTTCCAAACCAGACCCTGCACTTACCATGGACACTACCACCAGTAAGTAGCTGCTGGGCATTGTGGTCCATTCTAAACCACCAAATGGCATGTTGGAATACTGCACACTGAGCAGCCAGGCCAGGACCCAGTGAAGACTTGAATACTCTCCAGCTTTATGTGGAGAAATCGTATTTAGCTTGTAGGATTTGACTGTAGCGCACGTATAGTACTGTATATCATAAAGTGTGTCACAGTGTGGGAGAAGGTGTGCCTGACTCTCGCATCACCTGTCATACTGTGACTCCATCTTCTTTTATCATCTGGAGGCATTTTGAACTCAGATCCATCTCTACATTGCACCTCAGACATCAGAGCAACAGTACAATGATTCTTACAACTTCAAACGTCAGTACCCTTCTGAGACGTAGTTTTGCTGCCTTTCCTTCCCTTTCCTTTCCTTTCCATCATAAGAAAAACTGTTTGTCCTTGGATCAAATACCATAAAGCTTTGTCCCAGAATATGCCCCTCCAGTCATTCCCTCTTTTAATTTCATACCAGACTTTTACGGAAATTGCTTTCAATTCAACACCCTTTCAGCTTTTATAATACATAGAAATTTGTGGAGTTATGGCATATTCCCCGGAAGACACGCGTACTCACAGGTTGAACTGGGACAAGGGCTCTCGTTGAATTTGTTATTTTAAGGTTCATTTTATCAAATAAAAAAATGAACCCTAAAATGACTGTAGGTATTCTTTCGGGCTTGCGGGTGTAGCCGGTTCGTGTGTTCTGTAATAAGAACATGATCGAGCTTCTCCTGGAGGGGATGCGGAACAGTTAGCTGAACAGTGAAATGTCTTTGTTTCAGCATAATGTCTCCTCATGTAATAGCTATTGAAAGGGAAGAAACAAGCGATGAAATCAGTAAATTGAACCTCTATCTCGGTCCGGTTTTAGGGATATCTCTTTTTATTGCAGGTGATCACATATACCAGACACCGTAGCGGGAATGCTCTGTCCTTGTATGTTCATTCGTAAACATACCTCAATCCTCACGGAGGAACATTTGTTGATAGATGTGGGCACTGTAGCCTTTTACACTTCTACAACCATTGTTCCAAGAGAAAGGGACGTATTATGTGCGATCCGCTTTGACTTCTGGAGTACGAACTCTCTTACACTCTGCCACTGCATGTCTGCCGGTACTTTTTAAAACTTCAATTCAAAGCCAGTGTGCTTTTTAATGTTAGCCACATTGCCATTAGCAGCCCATATGTTAAGAACATTCTGCAAAGAGAATATCTGTTCACTGAAAAAGTTAGGTGTAGATAAAAAAAAACTAATGACTTCTTGTACTGTGGCAACCTGTTTGCAGTTCTGTTAGAGCTGATTTATTAGAAACAACAGTGCTTTATTTCACACAGTCCTCTCACATGTTAACATTTCTTGCTTAGATCAGCTCTTAAAGATCTGAACTTGACTTTAAGGTTCATTATAACCTCTCATGCAGTCATAGCGCCGGCATTCAGCTTGGTTTGTCTCCCTCCTCAGCCATTCTTAACTTTCTTCCCAGGCCTGGCTCGGTTTAATGGTGGCATAGTTGCAGAGTTCAGATCAGGTTCTCTATTCTCTTGTTGCAGATTACAGACTGTAAAAGAGGTTGTGTTTGTGCATGTGTCCCTGGAAAACTAAACTCGAATGTATGTAGGATTGTTATATAGGGAAAACATGTTATTTCAGACCACGCTGTGGTGGATGTGGTTGTGCCTTCAGATTAAATGTGTCAGTGAAAAAAAAGATAAAGAGTGTGTTTGCCAGGAATATTGCAAAGGCTGTGGAAATGGTATCAGTGGAGTTTGGAGGTTTTATTGTAGATTTGATGCTTCAGTAACTCCAAAGTTCCCAAGTGGTGCCGTAACTCCCAATTAAGTCCTCTTCTCTCTTCTCCTCTGCTCTCTTCTCCTCTCCTTTTCCTCTCCTCTCCTCTCCCCTGTGTTGTATATGACGCCTGCCGCTCCTGTCTGTACAGCAGGTGATGATATATGTCTAATGGGCTTCAGGTTCCAGTGTAGCATGACACCCTCAGTAATCCTGCCCCGTCAGCTGCACCATCCCTGCTCTGCACTACTCTATCAGGGCTCTCACACCACAAAAATATTGGCTTTTCATTGGAGGGCGAGTGATCCCCTTCTCCCTATCTTCCTTCCATCTACTTCAGGCAAGTTTATCTGTGTGCTGAAGGTGAGGGGGAGATAAAAAGAAAGCATAAATCTCAGTTTTCTCTTTCTAACATTTAAACACATATTATTGATGAGCTACCCGGCCGTTTCTTTTGATGATTTATTGTTCGTATACCAATTCTATTATTGAGTGACTCGGCATTTAATATTTAACGTATCTCTCAAAACAGCCCTCACCACCTGTCAATGAGATATGGCTAAATGATACACAATGTGCTTCTGTCTGTTCGTCGTAGACTTGAGGAAGACGTTCGACCAGGAGCCTCTTGGGAAGGAGGTGTCACTCGAACAGGAAGTGCTGCTGCAATGTCGCCCACCTGAAGGCATCCCAGCTGCTGAGGTAAGGATCGAAAGGGATTTCACTGAGCCAGTACTGTGCTTATTAGGATAATGACATTATTTGCTTGGAAATTATACATTCTAATTTTTCTCACAGCAATGCAGGAAGTTGTGATTATCCATCCCAAGCACAGCCTAAAGTTCTCACCTCAAATCCAATAACCTGACTGCTATGAAAAGAGGTTTACACGAAGATCTTCACTGACCATTTGGGGTTGGTTTCTGGAAATATCGCTATCATTTATAGTCTATAATGGGTAGCTAAAATGTCCAACTCCTACATAATTGTAGTTGTCACAACAGCCGCATGACAGAACTGCAGCAGAGAGAGGGAATCATATTTAAAAAGACAGCAGCGAGATGATAGGCTCACAATGAAGGTGTGTCGCTGTGCTTTTGGACAGATGATGAGCACAGCAGATATCTCAATTAACAGCCCCAGACAGCGACAGCAAAGAAATTATGAGTGAGCATGTGTGAGGAGTGAATGCAGGATGGTGTGAGGAATAAGCTGCGAGCGTAGCTCCATTTGTCATTGGTTCTGTGTTTTTACTCCATATAAAATGGTGAAAACTGTCTTGTTTGCAGAATTGTGCCTCGTTTTGAACTCATTTCCACAAGTTGTAATGAAATAACACTGAATAAATCTGACACAGTCCAGAACACAGATAAGGACATTTTTCCACCACTGCCCCGGCTATTTAAGCTGTTTGGGTGTTTCCTGAACATTGGCCAGTCGCTGCAATTTGGTCAGAGGAGAGAAAATTGCAATTATCTGCTGAAGGGAAAAAAGAATAAAACCAGTTGTGTTACCTCAGCTCGGCCAGTATCTCCTCCCTGCTCTACTTCCTCCGTGCCCTACAGTAGAAAACTGTTATAGCTGCATTTGAAAAGGCTCAGTTGAGATTGCAGGAACATAAATAGAGGATGAAAGGGTGGTTTGATAGGTGGGGGACTTCGGTGGGTTTTTCTTTTTTTTTCTTTTTTTGGGGGGGGAGTTGGGAGGGGTTGTAGAGACTGAACTCTGTAAGGCTTGTGATTGACCTGGAAAAGCCGAGTTAAGTGAGTGGAACTGCACAGCATTTATCCCCGCTGAAAGTGCTGACAGACTAAATGGGCTAAAGTTTGGGACTGGCACTCCGCAGCCTCTCCTTATACAATCCGGGCTTCGGTCTGATCGTGTTGCTGTAACAGCCCTATAGTATTGGTGATTCTGTCCACCTCTCTGAAGTCTCCCTGTCAATCCTGGATTGGCTCAGTGCTGCGATTAAAGACTCAGCTGGGGTCCAATCATGACACGTCTATGCTTTCTGATATATGGAGTTGCCGTGGCAACCCAGATGTACAGTGAAGGGTAATTCAACAATTGATAGCATTGGTACAGTCTAAAAGTAGAAATTGCATTTGAAGCAGTTCACTTCTTCCAGGGGAAGAAAGCATGAACAGATTGTTTGCAATTCTCCCGGCCGGCATCATTTTCTGAGCAGTGACTATTTTCTCTGTTTGCGTTTCTTTCTGTGATTTTGAGTTTTTTGTGTGTACAGAGGCACTTTTTCAGCTTCTTTAATTACTCCCACTTACCTCATGGCTACAGAAAGACAACAGTTCCATTCCACAAGTTGTTTTTTCCCGTCTTTTTTTTTTTTTTTTTTCCTGAACTCAAACACAGCTGCCTCAGTGGGGAAAAAAAGGACAAAACCCAAAGTGCTGCTTTTTCATCTGTGTTTGTCAGGGCCTTTTCTCACACGAAGCCCGCCAGAGAAAAAAGACTCGGAAAAAGCAGATGGGCTAAGTCTGCGGTTGCATATGAATCTGCAGAAATACGCAGCAGTCATTGTGAAGGAAAGATCTGTCAGCCATCTAAGACCAAAAAAAGAGAGAGAGAGAGAGAGAGAGAGAGGCTGAAGGCAGAGAGAGAAGAGCTGTTGAGGTTTGTCGGGGTTGGATCCAGTGGGTTGTTGTCAGGCCTCCAGTGGGCTGTCAGTTCGCTCTGTGGTTCCTTTACAGGCCTT
Organism: Chaetodon trifascialis; assembly: GCF_039877785.1. Taxonomy (NCBI): domain Eukaryota; kingdom Metazoa; phylum Chordata; class Actinopteri; order Chaetodontiformes; family Chaetodontidae; genus Chaetodon; species Chaetodon trifascialis. The sequence goes on from NC_092075.1 coordinate 10,380,172, forward strand.
TGCCTAGCGAGGGAGAGGCTGGCAGGATGGCAGGATGGCAGGCTGTGGCTGAGCCATAAAACCCATGCTCTTACAGCACTTTTGTTAAATCATTTGGATTGCCTGTGATGGACATTGTGCCATGTTGCAGGGATCCAAAACTATTCTTTCATGTGAAAGACGAAGCAGGGCGCACACACTGCACCGACTGATTGATAAATGTCACATGTCGGCAAGTACCGGCAAGGACATTAACATGTCTGCATGCAACAGCACAGAAGATAACATGGTGCCAGCTACTCAACTGAGCACGGAAAGCCTATTCATCTATAGAGAGAGCCGTGTGATTGTGGCTGACCAGCTGGCAGAGGAAGACGCGCAGCTGATGATCTGGAAGAAGGACTTTGAATAAAAGAGGTTTACGAAGAAAATCTGTCATTTCAGTTCATCACAGCCATCATTATTTTCTGTTGTCATTGTTGACTGTACTAAAATGACAATTTACTGTTAGAAAAGCTTCCTGGCAGTTAAATGGTTGAACGCACTGACACTCTATCGTGTTATTAGTGTTTTTACTTCAGTTTTAAGGAAGTTGTGTTATTGGGGTCAGCAGTAGTGGCAATTTTTTAGCAGCTGTTATAAACAAGCAGAGTTACTCACTCACAGCGACACACACACACACACACACACACACACACACACACACACACACACACATAGTGTCAGAGCTGCGAAGCCCATGTTCTTGAGAATCAAAGTCAGTCACAGTTAGTTTTGATCTCAGATTACAAAGTGGAACTGCGCTATTTGATGTTATCCGGTACGAGCTTTGTGTCCCTTCTTTGTCTTCCCAGTTTTCAGATGATTTACATTATAGGTTTTCACGATGGTTTACCACAGTAATGACATTCTGTGATTCTACTTAAGTGGTTTTGAGTCTTTGCTGGCTTTCTGCGGGGGCCCTTGCCCTCAGAAACGAAACATTATGCTGAATAATCAGGATTGCTCCTGTGATGATGCAGCAGCTTTTTGCAACAGAACATACGAAACAGAAGCTTTTGTATTTGGAGTTGAGTCAGAGGTATCCTTGCGCTTGTTTTTGACAGGTTTTTCACACTTGATACGTTGATTTTCTGGTGTACAGAGAGACCTGGAGTTGTGGAAGGCACACACACACACACGCGCGCGCACACACAGATGCAAAGAAAACAAGCAGCAGGCATTTATTTTGGCTCTCGTTGCGACCATTACCAATGGAACTTTGGCCTTAGAGGACTGAAATACTGCGAGTGAGGTTTCTGAAATAGCACAAGGATTCAGTCATCTGAGCGTCTTGTACTGTCTGAATACATTAGACAGCCACCAGGCTCTCTAAAACTCATTGTTACACGTTTCCATAGATATGAATATTTGATATATACTTAATCAAGAGCAGAAGGAAAATGTAACTGTTGAGGCTATTCTAGGAAGGAATGGAGCGGGAGTGAATTGGCAGGAAAGGCTTGGTTTCTGTGTTACGTGGGCTTACTTGCTGTGTTCTGCCCGTAGAGCAATTAAGGTAAAGACGGGGATGGAGACTTTCCATAAGCTCAACGTGGATCCTTCTCCTTGAATACCTCCATGATTCCCTTTCATCAACATCTTAAGAGCATCCACAGACATAACAGTGGGCCTCTTTTCATATTGATGAATATGTGGCAGGCTCATAAAATGGACTTAAATCTCCTTTGTCAAAGAATGCAGCTGTATTGTTCCTTTCTCTTTCCTCCCGCCGTGCCCTCCATCTCCATCTCCACTTCAGAGCACTTGTCACAGCCCTGAGAGAAAGACAAGAGTTCAGAGGTGATGCAGCGCCGTGAGCTGCTGAGCCTGTTTCCATGGAAGCGGGATTTTATTTCAGGCATCTCCTCAGTCAGCTGGGGTCCTGCCGTGTTATCATGGGTAACGAGTCATTGATGCTCTGCAGGGAAGAGGCCCTGCTGCCATGATTAAGTCCATTGGCTTTACTGAGAAGAAAGCCAGGAAGCACAAAGATCTTTATTTCACACCCCCTCATCCAGAGAAGTGAGGAAAGCAGCTGAATTTAGACAGTTGGGAGAGCAGCCAGAGTCAAATTCAGGGGGTTCACATGTATTTCTGTGAATCCATATGGACAGTGGATTTTGTTGCTCAAATTATGTTTCCTCACTTTTTGTTGTTGACTGCATGCACTGATAGTGACTCCCAGCCCTGAGCTTTATGTCATAAAATCCATTTTAGCTCAAATATCTAGACGGGGGCCCTTTATGGAGGTCCAGTATCCCCCTTTTCCACACTTCAACTGTGTAAATGTCAGTGATTAATGTTGATTTTAGGCCCAGTTCCAGTTAATGGGCAAAGTGAAAGCATAGTGCAAACGGCAGCTCGTCAGGTCACCTTGTCAAGAAATAGCAGAGTGCTTCCTCCCAGTCGAAATGGTTTTGTAGTGTAGTTATGAGGAGAAGGACGGTGGGGGGTGGGGGGGTGGGGGGTGGGGCAGGAATGTCAAGAGTAACAGCACTTCAGTGCCCGGTGAAACAGGAAGTGTTTTTATTAAGGTTACCCATGGGAGAGAAGGTGTCAGGAGGCCAAACCAAATCCCTGTGGCAACCAACTTAAGATTGCCCTTCAGGCACTCACCTGTCAATCAGTACTGTTTTCCAGTGCAAAGGCTGTGATTTACTCTAATGGTCCAACATCTGTGAGCTCTGCTGTCCTCTGTAAGTCACTGCCCTTTCTAGTGTTACCTCCAATGGGTCAGGCCTTAACAAACGTTTGCATGTAAAATCTTAGACCCGAGGGGTTTTCTGCACGTATATTCCAACAGACCACCTATGAGAGAGAAAAGAAAACATGATTCATTCTAGGACAGAGATGAAAAGTGCAGCTTAAGGCTCTAGAAGGATGCAAAGATTTACGCTGATACTAGAAAATAAAACCAGCACATGTACTTACAAGCCCTTTGCCGTTCTTCTTCAATCACTGGCTCATCTGCCATCACAGCTTTCTCCCAAACCCTTGAGGGAAACGCAGCTTCTTTTGTTTACATTTCCAAAAAGGGCATACTAAATAATGACATTTCTCCATGCAGCCTGGAATCATGGAGAAGGTGAATTGCGGGATGCCAGGTGGTATTTTCATTTAACATGGCAATGAAACATAAATGAGAGAGTTCTCATTTTGGGCACTGTTTCTTTATCACTTTAAAATGATTTTTGAGCCATTTGAACTGAACTTTTGAATCGATTCTAGCATTTTTATCCTTGCTCCTGAAGGTAGTATTATATACAGACAGAGTTCTGACCTCTATCAGTGCACAAAAACCCTCTCTCTAGCTGGTGTTATCATATAAGCTTTTCTAAAAGGCCAGAGGAGTCTCTGGGAGACCAAGGACTGCATGCATAGACTGCATCACACACTTCTCCAGCTTGCAAAGCTGCAGCCTTAGTAATAGTTCATATTCATTTATTATTTATTATTTCATATAAAATAGCGTGTGCCTCTCAGCAGCCAACTTGTCCACCCACACGTGGATGTATCAAAAAAATTTGGCTTGAAAACAAAATGTACAATATCATGGCAGAAATCCCATACTCACATCACCACCATATAATGAACAATTTTTTGGATACCTCCCTAAAAAACAGACAAGACGAGAGTGGTGAAAACATGAACTACCCCCAACTTTGGGTTGGTTTTACTGTAGGCGGTGAGTGATTCTAGGAGTCGTATTTTAAGAGGCATATGAACCGTGCAAGAGAAAACAGAGAGTTATGTTGCAACAGCAAAGTGCCTGGCTGTCCTTGCAGCTAGTTTAAGAAATGGCTGCTCTCCTTCAAAAGGCTGTGGAGAGCTTTAGGCCGGACTGAGCTGGAGGAGATCATTACTCCTGGCTCGAGCCTCAGTGATCTGTCTTCTCTACGGACACCTGCAGTAGTACTGACTCCACCTCTGTCTCCCTCCTCCGACCAACCCCATCCCATCCCACCTCCTCCATACAACACACGCTCACAAACACACATCCAGATATAGATACAAGTGCAAGTAATACAGGCATACACACAAACATTTTTTCCCATCACATCACACCTAGTGTAGTTGAGCTTGTTAATATTTATACAGCTCACATTTCCATACTTGTCATACAGGCAGATGCAGAGCATATGGCTTGTTGTCTCGTAGTGAATGATTGAATAATCAGTTTGTAACCTTTTGTGGCTCATTCTCCAGGTGTGTCATTCAAGCCTGGAGCGGATATATGCTGTGAGAAAAGGGAAATGAATAAATTACAGCGGATAGATAGTTCGACTTCATGTGGAGAAGCAGGAGAGCTCATAATGACTTCTCTGTAGAGGAGTCTCGCACATTTCTGTGGAACATTTTTTTCCCTCCCCGTTCTTCCTTTTCACACCCCTCTCCACCCCCACACTCTGCTGTACGTTCTATTTCTGACACAACAGCAATGAGTAATGAATGGTTTTGCCTTGCACTGGTTCTTAACAAGTAAGTGGATTGTATACAGTGTGTTCTGTATATTGGGCTAATTAGTGTTGTGCTGGCACACCCTGGCAGAGCACAGAAGCATCCCACTCCATGCTTACTCCTACGTTGCTGCTGCAGCCAGGTCTGCAGCCAGTCGTGTTTGCTAGCAGGAGGAGAAGTGCCAGAGGAAAGACTGAAGCTGCGTCCCAGTTCACGACGTGTAGACCACCACGGTGGGTCCCTCGCAAGAATGAAAGGCCAGAAGTGTGCCTTTGTTTTGCAAGTTTATCACAAGTCAGTTGTGTTGACACCTGTTTACAGTTCAAGGTATGATGTTAGACATAAACTGTAGACACATGCAGGACAAATGTCAAGCTGTGTATAAGGTTAAGGTGGCTGTAATCAATCTGTTTTGGTTCAGTGTCACCAGTCTCATTTGCAGCCGCAGTAAGCAGTTGTTTTAAGCAACAAATGTTAAAGACAACCCCACTGCATGCTACCTGCTCAGCACCAAACAGCTGACAGACAGGATTCGTTACACGCTGGTTAACATAGTGGAGCAGTTAGCAGCTAAAAAGCAAGATATTTTTCTCAGGAGTTGTAGGAGCCAAAAAGCAGAGCTGAGATGAAAGTGAATACTGGGCTCGGAGTGTCAGGTGGACACAAACGCGACTTAAAATGAATGCTAATGCTCTGTATCAGTAGAATGTGTACATAAGCAACCATTTGCTAACAAGCTCCTATATCCGCTTTCTAAGTTGATAATGTCACTCGTGTTTAGAGCTTGTTTCCGCTGCCCTTAAATGGTCAGAAAACTCACACGAAACAGGGAAAACAGTGCGTCATCAGGAGTCATCCCATGCTAGACTGATTGCTCATTATCTAGTGCTCTGCTTCAGCATCCTGTCCCATCATGAATTACATCACATTAAGGAGTACTGATGCTGTTCCAATGGTAAACATAGCCACATAACTTTTTTCAGACAGAACAAACAGCCTGTCTTCATATATTTACACCTTTCTGTGGCTTTTTCTAGATGATGTAGTTATCTAGTTTCCTGACTTAACTTGATGAAGATCAGAAGGAATCCATTAAAAATAGACTGGTGCACAATGCATTGTTTTGTCCAAAAAAAGGGCAAAAGAAAGCTGGTCTCAGGTCTTTGAGAGCCTTTCAAATGGAAAAAGCTTTGTTGTCGTGTTTTTTCATATTTGGTCAAGAAACGCAAACTTCAGAGGTTCCAGCCTCTACAACGGGACCCAGTTTCAGTGTGTAAAAAGCAGCACCACAAACAAGTCACTGCAGCTAAAAACAAGATGCTGACAGGCAAATTCTGGCTTCCTCCACTTGAATGAACCGGGGCACCTGTGCACGGTGTCTCTGTGTGGCTGTACTGTATGTACACATGCTGTAGCACCTCCCATACACATACATGTCACTGATTCATCACTTTAGATATCCCTGATTTGTCGATCCTTCTTTTGACGTCTCCCTTTTCGAACCTTTCTGTATTATTTTTCTCAGTATCATCTCATATATCCCACTCTGTGATTTTTCCAGAGTTCAAGAGATGAAAAAGCTGTCTCCTCTGAGTCGGATCTCTTTCTTCTTTGTTTACGTCTTGCAGTCTATCCCTTTTCTTTCTCATTCATTCGGTCTTCACCGAAGTCACCTCTTTGTAACCTTTTTCCTCCATCCCCCGTCTTTACTCTGCCTTGTTCGTCTGCGTCTCAGTCATGATGTATCATATATTTTGGCACACTAGTGGTCATTCTCCTGTACCTGCTCTCCTTCTCACTCATCTAGCATCATCCCTTCCCTTCGTCTTTCATCTACCTACCTCTTTCTTTTTGTCTCTCTCCTTGTCTTCCTCTCTAGGTTTAAGTTTCCATCTGTCGCTCTCTCTCTGTCACTTCCTCCGACCAGACAGGAAGACTCCCTCTCTTTATGACAGCTGACATGTGGCAATTTCCCTTCGTTAATGACAAGAAATGTGCCAATTACCTCTCCGGATGTTTCGCTGCCAATCAGACACTAACGAGCTGCGAGTGCGTGGTTGTGTTCGCATGTGTGTGTGTTTGTGTGTCTGCATGTTCGAGTCTGTTGGCATGAGACAAAGTTGGACAAGTGCTATATGAGATGTAGTCTGCTGCTGAATTTTAATCATTTGAAATCTTTTCACAAGTGTGGTGTAGAGATTGGCTTACCTTTTCATCTCTGGTTTTATTAATGAGTCCCAATTATAGTCCGCGCAGAATAAATGATGGGTGAACTGTTGCTCACTTTTGCTCTCTCACACACACACATTCCCACTTCTGACATGAGTTTCTACCACTTTCTATCCCTCGTCACTCCGTCTCCCTCCCACCTCTCCATCTGCGCTGAAAAGCTCTTTTGTTCAATTTTTAATTACCTTCTCATATAAAAGTGCTCTTGACATCTGAATGCAGCACGTTTGGAGAGGCTGCCTCTGTGATTGGTGCAAAATTGGTTAACCACCTCTTTGTATGTCAGTGTCAATCTCTATTCCAAGAACAGACCTTTTACTTCCTATAATGCCCTGCGCTCTGCACACACCGATGTGAGCATTGAGAGACAAAATATTTGTCATGTCAACAAAAACCATTGTTTCTCTTGTTTGCATCATCTTTATTTGTTTTATTGGACTTGTGTTCCTTCTCTTTTCATCGTGACATATGGAACAAAGGATGCACAAAATGGCAATCGGATCACTGTCTGATCTTTGTTCTCTCAACACGAGGGTCTTTCTCAGTGGTCGCGTTTGTCATGTTTATTAGTTTCATCATTATTAAAGATTGATGGCAATACTGCAACACAAAAACACACACAATAATCTACGTAGCCCTTATTCAATAAGTACACTGATGCATTCACTGTAATCACTGTAGTCATCTTGTAATCTATAATGATGGAGTGGTAATAGTGCATCATGCATCATGCACAGGAGTTATTTGGTTGTGTTTGTGCATAGTTAATAAGAGGAACTTAATGAAATATGTGTTCAATGTTGAAATCTATCACCAGAAGCTGCAGCTTAGTGAGTTATCATTGAATTCTTCTGGTGCTTCAATTCTGAAAGTCGTGACAGATGTCTAACTGCCACCTCAGCAGATGTCACAACAGATTAGTTGTAATAACATTAAAACAGGAGCTAATTCAATAGCACAATGCTGAAATGTATAATTATGTACACCTATTCCATATGCACATGCCTTGCTATAAATTGCTGGAGTTAAATCATGTTCCTAACCCTGGCATTCAAGTGTTATTCACGCCATCACTCTTACTGAATGTGATTTACCTATGCAGGTTTAAGGTCACCAAAATAAGACTTCACTCACTCCCTAAATGACATTAAGTCAGTAATTCTAACACATCTGCTGTTAATTAGATTCAAATTTCTTTTTCTTCTGTTTTCATACTGCACCACTCACTTATTCTGTAATAATAAAGCAGCCTTCATTACACGTCTAGTTATAAATTAAATTAAATATGAAAACATGCTTTTCTCTTTGTGTGGCAAGAGACGCTCATAATGCTGCAGCGTCGTGTCGAGGAGTGAGGACGATGAACTTACATCACGCAGCACTTTATTGCATTATGCTGTGGTGAGAGAGAGGCTTAATTTCAGCTGGTAGACGGCTTGTGAGGCGAATCCTATCCTTCCTGGCTCCATGAGATTGATTGAGCCGACACATGTTTATGGAGAAAAACAGTCATAAGCGCCAAATCAGCAGAGAATATGCATCACGCTCACAGAGATTTACTGTAAAGCTCTGCTGATATTAAGTTTGCATCCAGTGTTGGTTCAGATGGAAGTTGTCACAGGGATGAGTGTCTTTATGAGCTGTACGATCAAAGTCTTGTGTGCACTGATTTGAAGGAGGGCGGGATAAGAAGAGGTTAAGTGTGAAGTAATTGTGCAGTGAAGTATTGAAAATATTTTCTTCTAAGTCTCTCCAGTGTGCTCCCACCGGGCGAGACAGCTGACAGCCTTGCTGAGGTGTGACGCTGATGGCATCTTTGATATCTGTCATCTGGCGCTAACACACACACTAGTGAAGCTGGTGTAAACCAGCACAGGTCGCAATCAGCCCATCTTTTCTTCGAACAATGCTGGTCGTACAACAACGGCCTCTGTGTTGTACACCTAAACACCACACCATGCTGTTTCTGTGTTCTTTCTTAGGAAATCCAACAACAACAGTGAGCCCGCACACTGTTTTGTCTTGTCAGACCTTACATCAGGTTATTGCCCCACTTTTTTTGAGATACTTAATCTCTCACGAGAAAGACTCTTTATAAACATCCCGCTTATCTTTGCCTGTACTGCTCCTTAGTGTCTCATCTCTTATCACGCCCTGCTCCTCGTGGGATATCACAATACACAGGAAGTCTGTTATTTTCCATGCCTCCTCATCACTGGACAGCTTCTTTGAAGAAAACCAGAGAACCAGGACATGTTTTGAATCACAGTGGCTGCAGAGTGTGAGGCGGCACGTGTTATTCTTTTCCAAACCTTTACACCCCTCGAAAAGAAAAAGGATCTTGGTGATTTACAGCCAAATAAAGGCTCTAAATGGTCCCCTGTTCTGTGATAGTGCTGGGAGTTCAATATCAGCATCATTTAGAGAAATGAAACTCATAAGGAAAGGTCAGAGAGCCTCTCAGCTTCAGGAATTGTGGAGAGTTTTCTTCCTGTCTGCTGTCTGACGATGCTGCTGTTACTATAGTACTTTGTTCTAGGGGGAGAATAAAAAGAGCATGATAGATATTGACTTTTTGTAGCAGAACCTCAGAGACATAAACAATTGTGCCTCTAATCCTGGCACTCACTGCTATTTGAGAGGTTACCTGAAGACAAGAAAAACTATGGCTGTTTAAACACTTTGCTGTGATTTCTCTACAGTTTAATGAGGTCAACCTGTCTCCTACCTTCACGCACAGCATCCGTTTGAAATACTCCTCTGTTGTCTCTGAGCTGTCTGTCTTTTCTCGTTTTTCACCTTGTGTTCTTCTTCTTCTCCTCAGGTGGAGTGGTTAAAGAATGAGGAGGTTATTGATCCTGCAGATGACAGGAACTTCTACATCACCATCGATCACAATCTGATCATCAAACAGGCCCGCCTCTCTGACACGGCCAACTACACCTGTGTGGCCAAGAACATCGTGGCTAAGAGGCGCAGCACCACCGCCACAGTTATTGTCTATGGTAAACTATCTGAACACTGAGCAACACAGTTAAAGAGATGCTCTGCTTTCACATCTCCTGACCTGCAAACATCTCATACTGGTCATGTAAGAGATCAGTGAAGTCAGACAGCAGTGCAGAGAAAAAGGCATTGAATTCAAAATTTGGATTCTCAACTCAAAATAAAGCCAATTTGAAATCCACTCTTCATAAAGCAAATCCCTCTCTCTCCCGCGGCGTGTAACACTCACTCATTTTGTTCCTGCCGGAAGGTGTGCAAAGACTGGAAGATTTGTGATTTTCTGAACTGCGAGCAAGGTGCTGAGCCATACTTAAAGAGACTCCTGCTGTGGTTTCACACAGATTCACCCACCGTCTCCCTAACATCAACTGACATGACTGTTATTGCACAGCAATGCTGCGAAGTTGAACTTCAACGCCCGCTGGAGGCAATGCATATTCAGGCTGAATGAAAAGGTGCTGCATGCATGTGGATGATGCACACAAAACAAAAGTGAACAGATGCTTGAAACTGATGCTGTTACCAGGGCTGAGTTTCAAATCTGCTGGAGGTGCTTTGTTAGCATCCTTTTTGTTGTGTTTATCTACAGTTATGTGAACATTAAGGGCAATGTTGCAAGTGGGGATCAATGTAAGGGTGATGCACAAACACAAATGGTAAATCCAAGAGAGGGAGAGACTTAAGGGACAAGGGTCGCTGTTTAAGTGTCGAATAAACTGCTTTCTTGCCAGCTCATCCTGGAGAGAAGCACAACAAACCCCTCCATCAGTTTGTGCCTTACTTGCTTCTTTATACAAAACGGGTTCCTCGCACATTCATTCACAGTTGTGCTTTATGTGTACCCTGTAAACCAGTATGAGAAACCCAAAGGATAAGAGAGGGCTGTGATGAAAAAGTGAGAACGACAGGCAGTGTGCATTTAGCCAAGCCATTTCCAGCCCAAAATGTTACAAGGACACTGGAAACAGGAGCACAAGCTGGCAACAAAAGGGAAAAAAAAGGGGGGGAGCGACAGACAGAGAAAAAGAGGAAGAGCGAAGATACATCCATGATCCGTGGAGGAAAGAAAGCAGACAGTAAAGAAATGTGGAGCTTTGGCAGTCTTCCCTCAGAGTCCAGTATTTTGGGCTTCACCCATAAGCATGTCACATTTGAAAGTCGGAGGCTCCAAGGGGCCCAGTTCCACCATCGCAAATGCCACAGACTTGTTCTCAGCCACAAGCCCTGGTGTCACTCTGCACTGGATTTAACTGCTGACAGAGATGGATGAGAGAGGGAAGAGAGGCATTAGGAGGAATCAGTGAATGGAAAATGCAGCAATCTGACCAGAAGAGATTTCAGGGTCAAAACACAAAAACTCTATATATACATTTCACAGTGGCAAACAGTTGTGAATCCAGATGTCCAAGTCTGCGGGGATTCCAGTTAAAGATGCGTTGACAGACTTAATCAAATCCAAATGGAGTGATTTTATTCTGTGTCTGTCTGTGCTTTTACTGCATTTCCATTTTCATTTGTTAGATTGAGTTTTATTTCATGGTAGTTTATATTTGAATTCATCCCGATCTTTGTAAGAAAACAAACAATTAGTCTGAGTGATTTCTTAACACGTTTTATGACCATGTGTTCCAGTGAACGGTGGATGGTCGACATGGACAGAGTGGTCGGTGTGCAACAGCCGCTGTGGCCGTGGTTACCAGAAACGCACACGAAGCTGTACCAACCCCGCCCCACTCAACGGCGGCGCCATCTGCGAAGGGCAAGGCATCCAGAAGCTGGCGTGTAACCCTCTCTGCCCAGGTACGGCTTAAAATTACAATACACCCACTTAAAAGTGGGTGGAAAGGGTACAGGTACTCAAAAACAAAATACATAAAATATGATACAACTCTGTGTTTACATATTTCGCTCTGTTTGTGCCTCCACCCTTACGTGTGTGCCTCTCTCCCACATATCTCCCGCTGTCTCGAATCCGCTCACCCACTCATCACTCGCTCGTTTGTCCTCATCTTCTCATTTGCCATTTCATTCAATCTACTCCCGTCCGTTCTGTCTGTTGTGTGGTAGTGGATGGCCTGTGGACAGAGTGGAGTAAGTGGTCCACCTGTGGGACAGAGTGCACCCACTGGAGGAGGAGAGAATGCAGCGCTCCGGCACCCAAAAACGGGGGAAAGGACTGTGAGGGCATGGTGCTCCAGTCCAAGAACTGCACCGATGGGCTGTGCATGCAGAGTGAGTACCCGACTAATCCTCTGCTACTCTCTCTGACCTGCCAACCAAAGACATGTCTTCACCCTTTGACCATGAGTTTCGCTGTTCTCTTTCATCACCACGCTGTGTTTCACATCGCCACATAACACACTCACCCTGTCGCTCACTCGCTCTTCACTCATACATAAACAATAAGACATGCCAAAATGCCTTTCTCTCTGTCCTCTGCACTCAGTCTCATTATTTGCACATACATGAAACACAAAAGCTGTTGGATAAAAGTGACATAAAAGCAGAAAGCACTGCACATCCTTTCCTGTGTCAGCTCTGCTGCAGATATAAGTATATGTTAAAAAAAGACTTGGCCACATGGGGAAGCACTCTAAGTAATTATCCTTGTCACCGGCGAAGCATTTGGGAGTTATATTTAAAATAATAATAAGTGATTATATTGTAATTACATAAGGGGGGTCACAACTACCAGACTGCCTTGATTACTACCTTAATAAAAACTCTGGATTCCTTAGGTCCAATGAGAAGAAACACGAGGCCGCAAAGTGCTGACAATTACATGTGCTGGAAAGTGAACAAGTATTGTACATAATACTCTACTCTTGCAATAATTTCAAAGTACACTAAAGGCTACAGGATGCACCAGCATGTCTTTGTCATAAATCACAATTCTCCTATTGGTTTTACGCTTTTGTTCCTAAATAAAATAAGGCCAAAGCAGTTTGTGGTGCAGCCCGATCTTTTCCTGCAGGCAACGAATTGTTTTCTGCTCCTCTTTCTTCCAAGCGAAGTTAAAAACAGCCACGCAGTTTATTTGAGCCAAAAATCCTGCTCCCACTCCTTTATAATACATTCACTGATTGGAATCATGCCGCAGTTGCTCTGATGCACGAGTGTGTGCGTGCGTGCATGCGTGCGTGCGTGCGTGCGTGCGTGCGTGCGTGCGTGCGTGCGTGCGTGCGTGCGTGCGTGTGTTAACTGCAGTATTAAGAAACCACCGAATACAGAATTTGATACCTTGAGCTTCATCTGCTAAAACAGTCTCTGCCCTCTTCTCTGTGATAACAAGAGAAAGAGGGTGAGGAGGAGGTGGCTGTAAAGGCTGCACAGTAACTGAGTTAAACCCTGTGTCTGCTTTAATAAAAATCCTCTCCAATAAACATCTTTGAAGGTGTTAGACCCACACACTGTCACAGATGCCTCCATCGTGTGTATAACCCACTACAGATGGTGATCGTGACACTAATAATATAACAGAGGCCGGGCTGCTGGATGTCTAGAATTTGGTACAGCTGGCCGTCACTGTGTGCAGCTGATCTGAGATTTTGCTGCACCATGGGGTTGTAAACTGCTACCTGCAGTATGGTGTCGACATGATGTACTGTAGGTTACGGTTGACATCACATCGGCGGTCAGAATGCATCTTTAGATGCAGCTGGCTGATGGATCTGCATGTCTCTGTCCAAAGTAAGCGCATGCTGCTCTGCGTGTCCATATGTACGGAGGATTGACGGGAAACTATGACTTCAGTGTTCGGTGATTTCATTCAAAACGTTAGCGTCAGAGGAATGCATTAGCTGATTTCATAGCCAAGGTCATATGTCTGCAGTGTATAGAAACATCAGGGAGCAATCTACAGGAAGACCTGCTCTTATTTGTCTTATTCGTCTTATTTTATCTCCCTCTGCGGCACAACATACGCTCACCCCGCCCCACTGCACGCGACTCAGCCTATCTCCGAAGCATTAGTTCTCGGTAGATTGATGGCCAGTTTGCAGAGAATATAAAGCCATAATGATATAGATTTAGGATCATTTCAGGGATTGATTTTTTTGGAAGCTAAGAGGGTGAAGCCACTTATGTCAATGCTAATGACCATTTCCATGAGCATTTAGGAGAACGGCCCATTATCTAAAAGCTCACATTATGGCAAATATGATTGGGAATGGAAGTTGTGTGCAATCTGAACTCACCTCGGACCGCTGATCTGCTCCCTCCAGTGCCGGGCTGGGATCTGAGCAAACACGTGTCTCTGGATTCCATTGCAGCTTGATCTTATTTTCGGTTATTTGAATTTATTTAAATCATTTCAATTGCAATCCATCGCAGAAATCTGGCAAAGGAATATGATACGACCAGAGCTGGAAATAGAACCCAGCGAGAGACAGTGCCCACTGTGAAAACACACCTGACCTGAGTCAAAAAGCAAAGAGTTTTGTTATAATTTACTTTGTAGCTTGTTCATCACATTTAGACTGTCCTGGAGTTTGGGGGGCGGATTTAACAAAGTTAAGCATCTACAGATTGATCTAGAGAGGTTGCAGTCTGCCTGTTCAGATGGAACTTCCGAACTCTAACACAAGGGTATAGTTTTCACAGTTCACTGCGGCTGACCTGACTGAATCTCTGTTTTGCCCTCCCTCTGTGGTCTGTCCTCCTCGATTCTGATGTTGTTTTCCAAGCCTTTGGTAACCCCATGCTCAGACATGACATTTTCTTGACATATTGATGTAGAGAAAGGGGAGCGCCTACTCCTGCAAGGGCAAATGCTTTATTGCTATCAAACGGCAGAGACTGGAAAAATCACGACTCTGAGGCTCACGTCAGCCTTCCGGGAACATGAGCTTATTTACACTAAGTGGTTGAAAAGTTTTGATTAAATGTAAATAAATACCTTTGGCGTATAATCAGCAGTTTCAGTTAACATCAGCTCTCCACCAAGAAGCAGAAGTTAACCTTTGGCTACCCTGGTGATGACATCAGTTTTGACAGTATCCTTCTATGAGTTTGGAAATGTGCCATATTCAAGGAAGTAATGGCTGAAACACAGACAAAGATTTCCTGCCCCCCCCCCCCCCCCAGCTCTGTGTTGTCAGGAAAGAATAATCTTTGTCCGTCTGGGTCTCTGAGGTTTCCTTTTGAGCCCACCCACCGATGCATGCTTTTACTCTGGCTGTACTGTAAATGCACAGATGAATAGAAACTGTACAGGATGGGTTCAAACGGGCCATCAGTTAGACTGACCCTGACAGTCACCTCCCCCAGCTCCAGCTCGGCCTCCCTGTTGCCTGATTACATGTACACACCAGCCCCATCTATCAAGCCATTGATTTTCCTGTCGGTCCACTTGTCTGCCTGTGGCTCTCTCCCTCTCCAATAAGGACTTCATTGTTTGTATAGTTGTTTATGGATGTCCTAGGGAGACTGAATATTATGTGTACTAGTGCACTATCCCTGGCTGCCATTCTACGCTGCTTTCCACTTCAGCGTGCAACCTGGCCACAACAAAAGCGCAACCGAAAAGCCCAGTTGGCTGCCAGAAACCATCTACGTGGGCGATTTTTCTCCAAATCTCTGTCCTTCAACCCCGTTTTTTTTTCCATTTCCTGCTTTCCTAACATAATCGTTCCTTTCATCCCATGCGCTACGCTCTCCATCCACCTTCCAGTGACAGATGCAAGGCTGCTGGTTCTATTGACTGTGTTGGAGCCCGCACTTTATCAGCCCCTCCATTCCCCCTCACCTGCCAGCATCAGTCCTGCTGCTGCTGCTGAGGCACTAAGCCAAGTTGATGGATCACGCCACTCCCTCACAGAACCTCCGTGCCCCCCCAACTCCTCTCATCCATCTCTATACTCTATACACAGATCTGGAGAGGAGGGGCCAAATCAAGAAAGATCGCTTCCCCCATGTCATCACTCCTACTCATGAGTTTGTTGCTGTCTCATTTGTTGAGTTTGTTTTTCTGTTGGCTTAAATTTGATTTCCATCATCCCGCTCCTGTCCACCCCGCCCCCCTCCTTACCTCCCCTGCTCTCTCTCCCATCCACAATACCTTCGTTTCTTCAAGGTTCCTTATATCAGAAGTCGTCCGAGGCAAAAGACAAGAGTGATTTTGGAAATTCATGTGAGTTATTGTTTTTTTTAATCATTTATTCATTTCTTTTTTATATTATTTCTACATTCATGCTGGTGTCTGTCTTTGATCTTTATTGGCAGGTTAAGCACATGGACGCTCACAGTCACAGATGTATCATTTGAAAATGTTACTTTTTTGCAAACTAAACAGAAAACAAGATTGTTATTTCATGTCCGTCTTTCATTATGCTCTTCTGTTGGTTTTTTTGTTTTGTTTTTTTAGCAGATAACCATCTCAGGCCACTTCCCTCTTTGATTTCCGTTCTGTCCTTTCTCATATTGCGCCTCTGCTTGCCGCTCTCTAACTCCGAGCTGACGCCGCCCTTTACCCTGTTGCTCCTGCTGAACTTCACCCTGACAGTTCACCACGCCGTCAGCTCAGCCACTGAGTCTGGCAAAGAATTTAACCCACTTTCATTCTCTCTGTCTATCTTTAATATTTTTCTCTTTCTGTATCTCCCCCTGCCTCTGTAAATCTCTGCGTCCTCACAGAGAATGGAGTGTTCAATAATCCCTTTCATTTCCATTTGTTATACTTTTCCCTCTCCGACAATGGCTCATGTTCAAAGGGATGTATTAATCTAAGTGATACATTTTAATGCGTACACTTAGCAGGTTGCTGCCTTTATCATCAAAGCATGGATGGAAGATTGTTTGACGGAGGGGATATATGTTAAATAACTGCGGGAAAGCTTGGCAGAGGAAGCACAGTGAAATTACATTTTCAGACTTTCATCATTGCCTCCCTGCTCTGTTTTCTGTTCATGTCTGTGCTAGAGGAAGGATTAGAGGCCGAACAATATATGAGGATATGTCTTGACACTCCTCTTTAATGTGATGTCTCAGTTAAGGCTGAATAGAGAGGGCCAGGCCACATATGTCCTTCCTGGGTACTGAGGGAAATAAAGTCTTTGAAATAACTACAGCATTTGAATGTGGCCATTCAGTACATCTAAAGAAATGAACTACTTTTTCTTTCAATCACAGTGCTTATACTGTGAGTGAAAGGGAATGGCCTGGTGAAGGTCAGACCCTATTTCCTTTCAATTTCAGACTGGCTACATGTTGAATGTGCTTACTTGTGTAATTCGATTTAAAAACCTATTTATCCATATAGACATAAACATCAAGTAATAGCTAGAGGAAAAGAAGGGAAGTACTTTTACTCCCAGAGACCAAAGATGTGATTAAAAACACACAACTTGTGGCCTTCAGTCATCACAAAAGCGCTCCCTTCTCTCGCTTTTCTTTCCTTCTCCTTTCTCCTCCTTTGTGCCGGAGAACACAAGAGACACAGATTGAGTGCCATCTGTATCCCTGAAACACATGAGGCTAATTTACACAGTTCCACAGCCGTCATGCATGCCCTGAAAGTGCCGTGTATGGCTCTGTGGCTGATGCTGCCATCTGCTGGTGCAGAGTCTGCCCCATTTGCATACTCAAAAGATCTCAAAAGCAGGCAATTCTCTCTTATCAAAATAACTTCATCCTCTCATAAATAAGAATGCGTCCACATGCTTTGGTCTTTGACTTTTTCCCGAGCCCCCTGACATGTACAGCACACATGCAGGCTCGCACACGCCTTCTGGCATTTCGCTACCTCAACAGAAGAGCTTCTCCCCATATGTCATCTTGGTGACAGTGAAGGACATTCTTTACCAAACACTACAGAGAGTTCAGACTGTCAGTAGGCATCCATTAAAAGGTCTGATCTGTAATGCGTGCCTGTCTGAGTCTGCGTTTCTAACAGCCACTATATCCATGCCAGGCCTACTAATCACAGAGGTTTTTCCAGCTGGAAAGTGGACAGAAAGACTCTGGGAGGGAGACAGAGATGAAAGACAATTTGAGAAATGCAAGCTATGTCTAGATCTTATCATCACTGTGTAAGAACAAAGACAGAGACAGACTCTGAACTCCAACACAGCACGGTAATTTGAAGATGAAAACATCTATATCTCCGTCTTCAGAACTTTTGATCTCGCTTCTGAGCCTGCTTGTTAGGACAGTGTGTCATTGGGTTGCACTGGAGCAGCTGTCCTTATTAATTGTGCCCTTGTGCCTAGAGTTTATCATCATTATCTTCATTTTCTTAGTTTCTTATTATCTTTATGATGCATGGTATACAACCCTCGCTCACCCAATACGTCTTCATAGAAGAGTTATTAATCTGCGACTTTGTGAAAGTCCCAGTGTTGTGCGTCACTCTCACCACTCTATGGTGGACTACGTGCATCATTATCCCCTCTTGCGTTTGACAATTAAGAGTGTCCTATATTATTTCATCAGCACCCAGACTATTTACTGTAGCGCACCAGCATTAACCACAATAATAATAAAAAAAAGACAAGAGATATAACTGTACGCATTTATTTCCCAGAAGGTGGTTATTAATATCCGGCTCAATCTTAAACCAGGATATTAGTCTGCTGATAATGGCTTCATCACAACTCCGCATATTGAGAATGAAAGCTTAACAGTATTGATGTGAACTTATGAGGTCTTAAAAGACTATTTTTCTCTCTGTCTTTTGTCTTTCTTCCCCAACCTCCCCCCTGCTCCTCCTCCTTCTCCTCCCCCAGTGGCCCCCAGTACAGATGATGTAGCTCTGTATGTGGGTATTGTCATAGCGGTGATCATGTGCCTGGTCATATCTGTCGTCGTGGCGCTCTTCATCTACAGGAAGAACCACCGTGACTTTGACTCCGACATCATCGATACCTCCGCACTTAATGGAGGCTTCCAGCCAGTCAGCATCAAGACGGCCCGCAAAGGTGAGGCACATGATATGTGTTTGTTTTGCGTGTGTCTGCGCGCATGATTTAGGTGGTGTTTTCATGCATGATTCCCTGTCTTTTGCATCACCCACAGACACCAAAATGGCTTTTATCATCATCATCTCACTTGAAGAAACTTGAAGCCCTTTTGTTCATTTAACAAAGCCAAGTTTATGTTAAACAAAGTTTTAAAAAGTCAAGCAGACACACACAACTTTGCCCAATAAAATAGTCTTAACTTGTGGTACTTACAGTTCTCTGTATCCTACGACAGACACATTTCAGGTGGTGCCAAAAATTATTGAGGTTTAGTAACCTGCCCTACATGACACACCTGTGCTGTCAGGCACTGGGAATCACTTGCATTAGCAACCCATAGCATTAACCTGATGAGATATGTTTGACTCAGCGGCTCTCCGCACATGTCTGTTTATGACGACGTGAATGTAAATGTGCCATTTTGACTGCGGATGAGCAGCGAGCTTGTGAGAGAAATACAGACAGCAGACAGCGTGTTTGTGCGGGCGAGGTGATGAAACTATTAAGATGCTTGTCGTTGTGATGGGAGGCCAAACTATGCCCCTTCATTAAGGCATAATAAGGCCAGGCTGCATGTCGCATATTAAGCTGTAATTAGATTTGGGCTGGTGACGCAGGACTTAAAAGTAAGACCACAGGGATGAGGACAGGTGGCAGTGAGCTGGACAGAAAGACAGCAGGGAAACAGACAGATCAGAGTAATTGTGTTGTAAATAGTCAGTTGGAGGTTTTGGGAACAGGAGATAGAAAAACTGGGAAAAGAGAAAACAGAAACAGCACAGACAGGAAAATAAGGTTTAAAATACTGTACAATTCAGAAGGATAGATGCCACATATAATTGCTTGGATTGCCCACCTTGTATTTTGATCTAAATGTGCTCTTTCTGTCAGTATCCTTCTTAATGTGGGACTTAATTGAATCATAGATATCTGCTAATCCAACATCAAACCAATGAAAAGAAAACATGTGCAAGTAACAGCTTATTCGTGTTTAGCAACATTAATAATAACACAAGCACTACTATTACTAATACTACTGCAACTACAGTTATAGAACTACCACTAAACAAGTATTTATTGCAGCCGTCAAGTTTGGCGACTTTCCCTGACTCATATCATACATAAAGTTTGCGTTTGGAGGCAGTGAGCTCACGCTGCCATCGCTCCACCCACTCACCCAGCTACTGGACATTCATCGTCGTACCTACCGGGTAAACTGAGTGTTAGCGATGCCATCTGTTACTCATGAATCACAGCTGCGCCTTTAACGTCTCTGACTGAGTAATGTTTCTTGGTGGTGAAGTGGACTTCTCTAATGAGTGAAAAAGAAATGAATAAAGACGGACTGCAGCCTTGATGACTGCTGCCAACGCTTCATTTCCTCGTGGTTATTTTAGTTTCAAGTTTCCGCTTCTCCACATTCACAGTTGATAATGACCGCAGTACTTCTCTTGAGGCTCTGCTTTACTGATGTCACTTTCTTTTCTTTTCCAGCTGATCTCCTAACAGCACCCCCTGACCTGACCTCAGCAGCCGCCATGTACCGCGGCCCCGTCTACGCCCTCCATGATGTGGCTGACAAAATCCCCATGACCAATTCCCCTCTGCTGGACCCCCTTCCCAACCTGAAGATTAAGGTGTACAACTCCTCAGGCTTAGTGACTCCACAGGATGACCTGGGAGGGGAATTTTCCTCTAAACTGTCACCTAAGCTGCCGCACTGCCTCTTAGACAACAGCGACAGCACGATGGGCCGGCGCACACAGACCCAGACGTTGCTCCGCACCAGGGATCCATCCTGCACCGCGCTGGGCTCCTTCAGCTCCCAGGGGGGACACCTCATCGTGCCCAACTCAGGTACTGTACTGAACAATGGGAAGGAAGTGCTTTCACATGTGTTTTGATGTGTGATTCAGTGCATATTGATATTTTTAACGAGGCAAAATCTGTTGCATATTTAGAAATATGCAGAGAGAAATGTAGTAGCACAAAGGAATAATTAGTTCTGATTCATGAGAGAGAGAGACGCTAATTCCAGCAAATTCTGTCATAATTCATCTTAAAACACATTTGCTGTCTTTTGTCTGTTTTGATTGGAGCTGCATGTTTTCATTTACCCATTGGCACTCCTTTGAGCTGCTTCGGGAGCTCTCCTTTGTGTGTATGTGACTATGTGTAGTGAAAAGAAAAACTCCCCTGACATAGAGAAGAGATCATCCATCAGCTCTTCTTTCACTCTTCATTTATTCATTATAGGCTGGTGATGATGTTCTCAGCCCAAAATCTTATCCTTAAAGATCCCATGAAATAAGTACTTGAAACTCCAGACTGTTTCTTAGCAGGACGCAGTAGCTTCCTAGTGTCTCTGCTGGCTGCCTAGTAACCCTATGGTGATGACAAGCCTCCAGGAAGTCGCCTCGCCGGCGAAGAAATCGTCCGCCATAAAACTGCAATTTATCATTTTTCCATTTTTGTTCTTCTACTGATTAAACAAACGAGATGTAGCATGTTAATTAGTGAGCTTTGGTGCTGTTAGACAGATTTTGCTGCCTTCAGGCAGAGCCAGGCTAACTGTTTCCACCTGTTCTTTATGCTAAGCTAAGCTAGCCGCCTGCTGGCTGTAGCTTCATGCTTCGTGGACCGACATGAAAGTCATATCCATCTTCTCACCAGCTCCCTGCAAGAAGGCAAATAAAACCGGATTTCCCCAAAATGTCTAACTATCTCTTCAAGGTTGCTCCCTCACTGACCCGCTTCAACAGGAAATACAGCTCATTAAGGAAGTAATGATACCACTGCATGGAGCTTTAAAGTGAAACTCCACTGTAACAGAGAACATTTGTAAAGGGATTTGTGTGCCTTTAGTGTCACATTTTTGGCCTGGAAAACAAATCAAGCTGCTACAATTAAGACAAGTTATTGCTAATCTGTGACACAGTAAAGAAAGTCACTTTATAGACATCTCCATCAGTCAGTAAATAAGGGAGATGTGGAAATATTAGAGCTCACCAAGCTGCCCATTACACATGAAAGGAAATACAGTATAAATTGTGTTCTAGGTGTATGAGATCTGAGCTGCCTCTGTCATACCCCACCATCTTTACCAGGATAACCTTCACACACACAGACGTGACTTTGAAATAATATGCTCAACCATATGTAACCTGTCAGTGTACTGACTGCACACAGTGTGACGGGGGTTGATGGATACCTAAGGTGCGCTGGAGGAACTGATGTGGAGGTGTACTGTTTCAGGCCGCTTACATTAGCCGTGCTGTCCTCACTTCAAACACATGTGGGCTGTTTGTAACATGCCACAGATGCATGTTGACAGGCTTAGGCAAACTAGCAGAGACATTAAAGGATACACCGACTTCTCAAGTTTCTTAAGTTTTTCTTTTTTCGTTTTGATTCCTGTAAAAATGTTCTCAGCTGCTGCTTGCGCTCAGCCACCTCATCATGTTACATAGGCAAAGGGAGAGGAAAGAGCACATTTGATATTTGATCTGTGCGTGTGTCTGGGTAATGAAATAGTTTGTGGCACTGTCAGTGTGGCTGTTTGGTATTTTGCATCTTAAAATGCATTTCCCATCTCTTTGAAGCTTTGCTGTGAGGGAGAGTGGCAGTGTGCGAGACGTCCCTGTGGCAGAGTTGTGATTGCCTTACTAGCTATCAAGAGAAGCTGTCTGTCACCTTTTGAAAAGTTCAGTGCAAGGACATGGGAAATCAATGAGCTATCTGAGAAACCCCCTCCAGAGAGAGAGAGAGAGAGAGAGAGAGAGAGAGAGAGAGAGAGAGAGAGAGAGAGAGAGAGAGAGAGAGAGAGAGAGAGAGAGAGAGAGAGAGAGAGAGAGAGAGAGAGAGAGAGAGAGAGAGAGAGAGAGAGAGAGAGAGAGAGAGAGAGAGAGAGAGAGAGAGAGAGAGAGATGGAGTGTGTGTGTGAGAGAGAGAGAGAGAGAGAGAGAGAGAGAGAGAGAGAGAGAGAGAGAGAGAAAGTGTGTGTTTGCACGAGGGAATGCGTGGGGTGGGGTCCTAAAAAACACATCGGACAGGACATCATATCAAATCAATCTGAGATGGAAAAATGTAAATCATGCTGGCTGCAGCGATATGAGAGCGTTATGAAGAGGAGAGAGATCATTGATTTTAGAAATGAAATGTCACATCATTTCCTGATGCCATAGTTTTTGCACGTAAGGCTGAGAGGAACTGCGATTATTACTGTGCTAAGAAAAATAATTATCATGATTCACTAGGGCTTCAACTTCCCTTTACTTATGTAGTAATGGCAGTAATGCATTAAGATATATCCATTACAAGTAAAATGGTTAATATTTAAATTTTATATGTAAAAGGCAGAGCATTACAGACCTTAATTTCCATTTATACGGCATGAGTGGCTTTGTAGCTGAGATTCATCATATACACATGTGATTTGAATATTCAGAGTTTTTAATTTTTATGCTGGTCTGAGGTCTGTTCTCGCTGACTTTATATATTATATAACATATTCAGCACAACTGTGACACACATTGACAGCACAAATAGTTATAAAGACTCCTCTGTTCTACCTCACAGCTCACAACTCTTACTTATGCCTGTTTGTTTGTTTGTTTGTTTGTTTGTTTGTTTGTTTGTTTGTTTGCTCTTCAGGGGTGAGCCTGCTCATTCCAGCAGGGGCCATTCCTCAGGGCAGAGTGTACGAGATGTATGTGACGGTTCAGAGGAAGGACAACATGAGGTACGCGGTGCCGCCTGCCACATCAATGGCCCAGAGCTGTGTTTACCCCTGTCAGCTCCACCATGTCACCAATACGCTGCGGCTGCTGTCACATCGCCACTAAACAGCATGTGTGTGTTTGTCCGTGTGTGTGTGCTTTTCTCTGTGCACCTCCAGGCCCTCTGTGGATGATGGCCAAACAGTGCTGGGCCCTGTGGTGAGTTGCGGGCCCCCCGGGGCCTTGTTGACTCGACCGGTCATCATCACCATGCACCACTGTGCCGTGTGTGACGGCCAACAGGATTGGCTGATCCAGCTCAAGAACCACTCGCAGCAGAACCAGTGGGAGGTGAGATATGGGATGCGTGACAAATGACCCTAACGTCTGTTATCGTGGCCAAGTTTGAAAATATGCCTCTGAAAGCCACGTGAAGTATTTAAATGATGTTTGCCACCAAAGATAATACTCACAGACGTGCTATCCGTTAAATAATCCCTCCTGCATTTGGTCGGTTGAAAATTCTGCTCGGCAAAGATCAAAGGGGAGAGACACTGTGAAAAACAAACTGATGAAATGGCATGGGATGGTAGATAGCAGGGAGGAGGTGAAGGAGATCAACTTCCTGTTTCTGCCGCTCCGCACTGAGAGCGAGCCCCTGTTGCAGCCAGGTGCTGAAATAGTAAACCTCTGATAGCAGGAAACAGGCTGGGACTGTTTTTCCCCAGTCTGTTTTCTTGTACCTTTATGAATGCCTATTTTTGATTTTGTGTGCCATTGTGTGTGAGTGTGTGCGTACGTGTGTGTCTCTGTTGTGTTAGTGAGTTCAGAAGCCCCCGTGCCTGCGAGCTCCATCATTAACAGAGCTGATGATGAGGGCAGCAGTGTGAATTCTACCTATCCCCCGCTCTCCTTCTATACCTCACTTTGCCTCTGTCTGTCACACACACACACGCACACACACATAAACACTCCAATTACCACAAAGACATCATTTGTAGAGAAACATCGCTTCCACCCTCTTCACAGAAACTGCTTTAAACCTGTTAGAAGTGGTCCAGTTGTCATCTCTCTCCCCAAAAATCTCTGTCTACACCTCAGATAATAACACCACTGACCTTGTCGAAGGTGGTTATTTGTGTTGTTTTCTTACCTGTCAGGTGAGCACTTCTGGGTAAGTTTTCCTTCCATGTGTTTTTAATGAACTCTTACAGGTCTGAGTGTGCTGAGACCTTTTTAAAAACAAAGCGAGAGGATTTGTGTAGCAGCAGGGCTGACCACGGCGCGCAGAATGAACAGCAGGAGAAAGGGAATAGAGTACGCAGAAATGTTTGTTTGTCATGGGCATTTGGATTTTCGTCTATATTTGGAAAAATGCTGGAGCACTAGTTGCAGTCTAGGCAGACATAGTGTACGGGCCAGTCACATATTGAAAATCCACCCACTTAGCAACAGCCGATATCCAATATATGTCCCTTTGTCAGCTCATCGTAGAGCAGGGGCTGGAATAATATCATTTTCAGGAAGTCTTTGCACAATCTCCACTGCCGATGTGATGATATGACTTATGGAGCAGAAAGGAAGTGCCAGACTGGGCCCACATGCCTGTGTGACATTGATGAATTACTTGGGGGCAGCCAATAAAGCTCAATGTAAACTGAGTATAACTATTGATCAAAGAAGAAATCTTCAGTCAGATGTTCTGGGGGACCAAGTGGGCGTGTGTGTGTGTGTGTGTGTGTGTGTGTGTGTGTGTGTGTGTGTGTGTGTGTGTGTGTGTGTGTGTGTGTGTGTGTGTGTGTGTGTGTGTGTGTGTGTGTGTGTGTGTGTGTGTGTGTGTGTGTGTGTATATAAGAGCAGTAATGCACTGGTTTATAGCTCATTTGTATGTGTGTTGGAGGGGGGTAACGGCAGCTTCCTTTATGTAAGCTTCATTTCCGACTGAGGCCAGCCAGACTGCATATGTGAAATATTGCTTGATATGACATGCTCTGTCAAGATGTGTTTTCATCACTGTTGTAGAAACAGGAGAGATGAGCTCCTCTAGAAAGAATATTTCCTGGATATATATAAATCTATGTGTGTGTGTGTGTGTGTGTGTGTGCGTGTGTGTGCGTGTGTGTATGTGTGTGTATGTATATATGTATGTATGTATGTGTATATGTGTGTGTGTGTGTGTGTGTGTATGTATGTATGTATGTATACATATATAGAGAGAGACACAGAGTGTCTACAATTGGCATCCAGTATGTCGCACCCCGCCCCTGTCGAAGCACACACACACACACACACACACACACACACACACACACACACACACATACATACATACATACATATATACATACACACACATACACACACGCACACACACACACACACACATAGATTTATATATATCCAGGAAATATTCTTTCTAGAGGAGCTCATCTCTCCTGTTTCTACAACAGTGATGAAAACACATCTTGAGAAATCCTGAGAAAACATGCTGTTCTGATGATGATGAAGACAGCAGGTCATATAATGAGGAACATGTGGGGCTTTCTGCTTCAGTAAC
This sequence comes from Chaetodon trifascialis, assembly GCF_039877785.1. Classification (NCBI taxonomy): domain Eukaryota; kingdom Metazoa; phylum Chordata; class Actinopteri; order Chaetodontiformes; family Chaetodontidae; genus Chaetodon; species Chaetodon trifascialis. The sequence goes on from NC_092075.1 coordinate 10,406,118, forward strand.
TCTCCTACAAAGATTTACCCTCCCATGCTTCTGAATAAAGAAGAGAAAAACTCAAAGGGCTCTCAGAGAGCACAGACCCCCACCAAGGCCAATACTTTTCTATGGTATGCAAATCTGCAAGCGCAAGCACTATAGCATATATGTCTGGATGTATTTCCAAACTATTAGAATTTCACGTTTGGATGTTGGTTTGAGAAAAAAACGTACTGTAGAATCATACCAGTCTTCCCATGAAACCACTCTCAGTGAGTTCTTACTCCTACGCCTCTACGGGTTTTTAAGATGCATGGCAAAAATAATTAGTGTGTCTTCCCCATGATTCAAATCCAAAATTCAATGGCTTCTGCCTTGGCCCGTGATATAAGCTTGCACCAAGTTTCATGAAATGAGTGCTGTTTCCATAATCCTGCTCACAAACGAACAGAAAAACAAAATAAACTGAAAGCATAACCTTCTTAGTGGACGTAAAAATCCCTGCTGATGGTGTCAAAAATTAGTGAATAAATTATGCTATGTGAATATGTGTGTGTTTGCATATTTGATTGTTTGTGTCTGCACACACATGTATGAAGCAAAAGCCTACTTTTCCACTGTGTGTTCTAATTATCCCCCAATAAGGATCCTCAGCGCCTTCCCCCAGGAGCAGTTAAAGAGTCTAATGATCAGCCATAATACTGCTGTTAAACGGCCTAGCTCACAATAAAATACTGTAATTCCTCTTCTGTCTCTCATAATAGGCTGAATTAATGCCAATGCGCTGCTCACAGGAGTGTTTGGATTAGATGGAGGAAGACACAGAGAGAGAAAGACAGCAAGATCAAGAGAGATCAAGAGAGAGAGAGAGAGAGACAGAGAGAGAGAGAGAGAGAGAGCCACATAAGCGTCCTCAGACTAGACGGTCTTAATGAAAGAGAAATATGTCCTGTCATTAGTGCTATTACAGGGGTCAGCTGCAAATGGTCTGGATACTCACTCTTCCATTACCTCACACACATAATAGCAAGGTGTCAGACATTAGTAATACACACTTGCTGAGTGCAGTATCTAAAGGACACGGCTTATGTGATGACCCTTGATTGTACCTTTCCCCTCAAAGTGACATTTAAATTCAGTTTAGGTTCAATTAAACAGAACTGAAATGAACCTGGAATTAAATGAACAAATATATTGAGAACAAAACTAGATCGTTCCGGTCCTCACGTGTCTGCTTCAAACTCAGTTTCCAAAGTTTTCCAAATGAAAACATGTAAGGATCCTAACAGTAGGTGGGATTGAGCCAGAGTGACGGAATTAGAAATGTTAATCATCTCTTCTTTTGTTCTCTTCTTTTTCCTCGTGTTAATGGCATTTTTCCAACTGCCGAGGCTACCGTGTTTTGTTTTGTTTTTTTGTTTTTTTTTTAGCCCATTATCTCCCACACTTGTGTCACTTTTTCTTTCTTCCTGTCCTCCCTGTAGGATGTGGTGGTGGTAGGAGAAGAAAATTTCACCACGCCGTGCTACATCCAAATGGATGACGAGGCCTGCCACATCCTGACAGAGACGCTGGGCACCTACTGCCTCGTGGGCCAATCTCTCAGCGCTGCAACCATCAAGCGCCTCAAACTAGCCATTTTCGGCCCTGTCACCTGCCCTGCCATGGAGTATCACATCAGAGTCTACTGCCTGGATGACACACAGGACGCTCTCAAGGTAAATCTACAGCAGGTTGCATGTGTGCTCCCATTCGTTTGCCTGCGAAAGGTTACTATATGTAGCAGAAATTAAATGTGTTTGCAGGCATTAATGATGTTTGTGAGTGTGTCGTCTTGGCTGAATTGTTAATGTGTATGTGTGTGTAGGCATAGCCAGCAGATGAGATGTGGGAGGCAGGATGATAAATCTTTGTGTTGGTGTGTCACAATACTGTTGCTGCTCCTAAAAAGATGTAGCTGCTGCCCCAACACAAAATAAGCCACATTTATCCCCCGACTCTGCTGTTGTCTCCTTCTGTTTAATACCTCCATCTACCTACATGGAGGGAAGATAAGGGGGGATTATTATACAGAGCAGGGATATTAAATACGGTTATTAAGTTTGGGAATGGGTAATGAGAAGTGATAGTGATCCTGCAGCAAGGACACTGAAGTTGGTTTCAGATGGCAGGTCCAGATCCAGGTTCATAAAGCCCCGGGGGAGTGTGATGAATGTGCTATATAAAAAAAAAAACATTTCATTTGTAAAAGTACATGAGAGCATTTGCAAGAAACTGCTGAAGCAAACAGGATATAACAACAGTTTACTGCAGCACAAAAGTAGACAAACTTGTTTTGAGGTCAGTACGGATGGTTTTACACACTAAACAAGTGTGTGTATGTCTGTGTGTGTGTGCGCATATTCAGGAAGTCCTACAGATGGAGAAGCAAATGGGCGGGAAGCTGCTGGACGAACCAAAGACTCTCAACTTTAAAGACAGCACCCACAACCTGAGACTCTCCATCCACGATGTCCCCAACACGTTGTGGAAGAGCAAACTTCTAGCCAAGTACCAGGTAGACTGCTCGTTCAGAGAGAGAGAGAGAGAGAGAAAGAGTGTAAACAATTTCAGCTCACAGCTGACTGAATCCTGCACCCCTCTTCATCTCTCTGCAGGAGCTTTCCTTCCAGCAGGTGTGGTGCGGCTCACAGCGGAACCTCCACTGCTGCTTCACTCTGGAGCGGTTCTCTGCCAACACTGTGGACCTGGCCTGTAAGATATGTGTGCGCCAAGTGGAGGGAGAAGGGCAGATATTTCAGCTGGACACCACGCTGTCAGAGGTAGGGTCAGCTCTTCCATGAATGTAGCCTAAACTCTTCCATTTCATTCAGAAGAGCTTAAAAGATCTTTAAAGATCAGTCGGACTTTTGACCCCTCCTGTCCCCTGAAGTTTCGCATGCAAAGATAATGAATTTCCTCCACCGCTCTGCGCTCCTTATCTCTGTTGTGTGGGAGCTTGAATGAGATTACATTTTCTCCCATGATCTTCCGGCTTTTTGCAACGTGCACAAAGACTGCCAGGATGGAAGACAGGGAGTCTCGACCCTGTGGCCCTCATATAGTCCTGCCTATGACAGGCCAGAGGGGGAATAATCACCCTCTAGTCGTGCTGCACTTGCTTTACAAAGGCCATCTGGCCAGGAGAATAGAGCTTGAGGGATGGAGGAGCACACAGGCTTTTGTGCTCAGTAATGAGATGAATTACAGTACATGCAGTGCAAAGCTGTGTCTCTGCCTGGCCTCGGCTCATTTGTCTCCAGGTCTTGCTCTGATTTCCGTAGCCAGACTTGCAGCACTTAATCCTCCAGATGCAATATATTTTAAAATCACTCAGCATGCATCCATAAATGGGTGGCAATAAAATGAAGAATTTCCACTTTTTATACAACCCAGAAATGGGAATTTTCTGTGCTACAAATCCATTTGAGCTACATTATGTTTGGTTTTGTGAGATGGTGTTCAATTATGTGACAGTCTCTGTCTGTCCTTCCACCTCTCTCTCTGTCTGTCTGTCTGTCTTCCTGCAGGATTCCCAGAGTATTGACACGTCTCTGCTGGACCCCGCCAGTAACATCACCACACTGGTGGGGCCCAACGCCTTCCGCATCCCCGTCTCCATCCGACAGAAGTTGTGTGGCAGCCTGGATGCGCCGCAGACCAGGGGAAATGACTGGAGGATGTTGGCCCACAAACTTAACCTTGACAGGTGGGTGGAGGAACAGGGTTGTCTGAGAGAGACAAGGGGTGAGATGGTGACTCAGATTTAGGCCCTTAGTGGTGACAGTCAGCAGGAACAGGCTGTCATCAGGCTTTGCCCACTTTGTTCAGGGAAAATGAAAGAGATGAAGGAATAAGAGCGCACTATTCTTCAAAAAGTTGTTGATGTGCAGTTTTAGCTGCCATCTGTAGATAACAATTCTGTTTTTGTTTGATTTTGATTGTTCTGTGGGAATGTGACTCACTTCGATAAGCATCTGTTGAATTGAGATTAATTGAGCCGAACTGAACTGAGACAGAGAAACAAAGATAGAAGCAGCTGCTCTTTTCAAAACGTCACCCATGTGTCTTTGATAGTCTTGTGGGTGTGTGCGATGGAGGTGTGTGTCCATTTATAAGGTCCCAGCTCAGCGGGGCGGCCTTATCACAGGCAGCAGCTGCAGATTGACGAGACCGCTGACAGAGTGTGGCGTGAAGGAAGGAGCGTGCAGGGGAGAGACCTGAACCAACCTCTTTCACAGCCCACAGTGATGACACATACAGAACAGTGGTGTATACGTGGGGCTCATTGGTTTTAATTTCAAATAGAAATCCAGGAAAGTATGAGCGTCTATTTCGAATATCAAAAAGCGAGTGGGAGACGGATCAAAAAAAGAAACATCTATTTGAGAAACAGGATTTTAAAAATGTCCTTTCCGGCACAGATGCCCTGAAAGTTAACCTTTTTTTAACTCACTTAAAAGGGACTCTAGTGTGTAATCAGCAGCTCATTTGCATGTTCTCCCCACTTTTCTCTTAATTTCTTATGAAGTACATTTTTTTCTGCGCTGCGCTTGTTGCAAGAGAACTTCATTGATTACAAACTCCAAAAAGTAGCCTCGTCTTGCAGCAAGAATCATGAAATCCAGATGGAAGTCAGTTTTGGCTCCTTTAAAAAAAATCCATTCCAAAGAAAGGAAAACGATCACTGCTTCTCAAATAGCTAACACATGCCGCCATGCCTATACGTCAATGCTCATAAACACATTACGTTACGTGTTTATGTAAACAAGTGGAGAAAGACTGAAATGTTTGCTGTACAAATGGTGAAGCTAAAAACTGTTGAAATCATTTTTCAAACCATGTCAGCACACCAGCCAAGTCCTGTCCTCTGATTCAAGTGAACTCATTCATCTCCGTTAACAATTCACCTCCCTTTCTTCCCCGTCCTTCTCTGTTCTGTCGCAATCACTCATGCAGGTATCTTAACTACTTTGCCACCAAATCCAGTCCTACGGGGGTGATCCTGGACTTGTGGGAGGCCCAGCATTTTCCTGATGGCAACCTCAGTCGCCTGGCCCAGGTGCTGGAGGAGATGGGACGCCATGACAGCCTTGTTCCTGCAGTGACTGAACACTGACATCTGCCCACCGGGGAGTGCGACAATCCAGGGAGGAAGAAGACGTGAAAAAAAATAAGTAAATAAGAAAATAAGAGAGGCGAACGCCCCAGAAGCGGGAGAGTCATTTGGCGTCGCAATGACAAATGCACGCACACACTTGCAGATAGCTGCGTGTGTGTGTGTGTGCGTACTCAGAAGCAAAGATGATAGAAACAGCGAGGTCTACTCAGCCGTGACCCAGTTCAACATTGGCAACAAAGGGTGTAACAACTTGGAGGGTAAACAAGAATCTCTGCCAGTCATTTCTCCCTGGCTGTTCCTCTCTCTCTCGCTCTCTCTCTCTCTCTTTCTCTCGCTCTCTCCCTCTCTCTCCCTCTCTGGTACAACAACTTGATATTTTTGGCTCTGGTTTCCTGGGAAACAGCTGTCCGGTTATTTGGATGGACTGTGGGGATATGAGCATGGCCTTGCCATAGACAACAGCGCGAGTGGTGAGACACCATCAGAGGTCAAAGGATCAACGGAGCAAGGCTCGGATCAGAGGAAGCGTCTCTCACTCTCCAAAATCAGCCTCCATAGCCACTCCATGGACGAGTATGTGTTCTGTGATAACGTAGTATTTAATAATATGCCTATTTATACATATCTTTTGGGTTTTTTTTTTTTTGCATTTTACTGCCTGTTAAGGAATACTTTGCAGCATCCTCGCATTTTTTTGTTTCATCTTCCATTATGTTTGACTGTATCAGAGCACCTCCTGGTGGACTTTCGCTGTAATGACTCATCCTGTCAGCCACATTTTCATGTACAGAAGGAAATCAATGATGTAATCATCTGACAGTTTTAGATGTGTTGTCTTAACTACTATTAGTACTTTTTATTCATGTTATGTATAATTATTGTTTTTCAATTATGTGCGCTTATTTTACATTATTTTTTAAGTTTTGAAAATATTTTTGATAAGTTGCATTGGGTATCATTTTTTTTTAACTCTTTCCTCGTTTTTTAATAGGTCATTTAATAGATCTATTACCTCTAAATGGAGGTGGATCAGGACCATTTCCCCAAGCTGAATAAAGTTCATGCCTGATGATGATTTGTATGTTGTTGAAGATGATATCTGCATTAAAGAGACCAGGCAGAGAGAAGAAGTAGATAGAAAAGGGAGTCAAATACGTATATTTTTCTAGGACCAATGCAACTGAATAAAACTGCTTTCTACCAAATAATTGACATACAGTGTATGAGCTTAAATTTAAGACAGAAGGTGATCATGGAGACATTCAATGCCATTTCAAACTGTCATTTCCTGTGTTCAGAGCTGAAAGACTCAATCATCTGTGATTTTGGAGAACGGAGATTTTCACTCAGACTTCTGTGTTTGTACATTAACGGCAGACGCCATCAATGTTACGACGACACTGACTCTGTGCATAAAAAATTAGCGATAGTTGTAAATGCAACATTCCGTTGATGCAGCAGCACTTGTGACTGTTCAAGTGTTCTTGGTTGGTTCTTGATTATTTTTTGTTTTTCGTATGGCAGTTGTCCCAGTTTTTCGTAAAGCCGTCTATGCAAACTTTGCATCTTTCTGAAACAATCTTTACATTCTCAGTGGGCTAGCCTTTGCATTCCCTAGTTGTTCTTCAGCTTCATGATTATTATTGTGTATAGTGAGAATGTAGCCTGTCTGTTTCTGGCACTCACAATGTTCCTCGCAACTGCTTGCATTTCATCTGTCAAGTTATTGTACAAAGTGTAAGAAAGAATTTTTAAGACTAATAATAAATTATATTTATATGCAACATTGAACGCGGAGCACGAGGATCTTATTTGTTTGAACTGTGAGATTAATAACACGAATCTTACAGCAGTGTTCGACATAAATAGACAAACCTTTGAGACACATAGTTTTAATTGGGGAATGTTTTCCAGATCCACTCATACACTCTCATTAATCACATATGTACAGATTAAATAAGGCACATGCCATAGTGGTAGAGTGGACGGGACTTATTCTGTACACAGATAAATCATCAAGAAGACATTTTCACATCCAGCAAGGCAATAACTTTCAATAGACTTCAGCTCAGCTATGTACAAATGAACTGTGAGAAGAGACAGTGAGGGAGAGCAAGGTCTCCCTCAGAAGGCCTGAAGGACAAACAAAACTGGTGTTCACCCAGAGGTCATCTTTTAATATTGAAATAAAATGTACATAGAAATATATAGAAAAATCAGTTTGTGCTGGACATGTGTTTTTTAATTACTTTAGTCTCACTCTGCTTTGTTCTGCAATAATAATAATAATAATACTAACAATAGTCATTGACAATGAGGTCAGCGAGCATGAATTAGATATTTCTTTGGATGGATGACGTCACTACGGATGGAGTTGGCAGTCAAAAAGAAACATGAAGGCAGCTGCGACAGTACAAAAGACTGCACGTAGAATACTGCTGTATGGCTTTAGAAGGGCAGAGCAGGAGCTTCCTCTGTTTACAGCTGATCAGAGGGATTTTAGTCCTCCTCTCCTGCAAGGGTCCCTGTCCGCCGGCCCACCTGGACAGTCAGGACCCGACACCCGCTCAGCTTTCACAGAAAGCACAGCCTCAACACTGAGGCAGAGGTGGCTCAGACAATGGGACGGCAGATCTCCTCTGACATGATAAATCTTTTCACCTCTCATTACTCCGGCTCCCCGTCGACCATTATCTCTATCACTCATCCCCGCTGTCAGTTTCCTTTGTCCTATCATTCACAGTCTCTATTTCTTCCCTTTCTTCTGTTGGCCAGTGTAAGTGGCGCCGTGCCAGTGGCGGTGACAAGTCTCCACTGAGAAAGCGTCTCTCTTGACTGTCACAGTTTGATGTCTTGGGACTCTAACATCTTCGCCAGGGTCTTCTTCACCCTCAGGGCTGTGAGGCGAGAGGCCGGGTTGTGAGCCCAGCACTCTGACATCAGTTTTCCCATCTGCCGTAGACACTGAAGACACACGCACATATGTATGAGAATACAGCAAAACTATTCATAAGGGGTGAAAATGGATTTATTAATAATTGGTTGTAAGTAATTTTTGACACTGAGGTTTGCAGGTTGTGAAAATCCCATTTGGCTGCTATGAATCCTCTGGCATAACTGATCTTTAACTAATCAGGAAGAATTTTTTAACCACATTTATAGCTATAACTGCACACCTAATGGCTTTTATCATGTGAAAAGCCCATGACTCATGACTCATTCATGACATCACACGCTAACAGATTTTGGCAACCCCAGGTGTTCTTTTCAGCAGCTTATTACTGCTCTATGAAACAGAGAGTGGTATCAAAAAAGCATGTAGAATACCTCGTCGCTGCTCCAGCGATTTGCAAAAGAAGGCCTTTGTTTCTTCATGCAGACGACTTCTCTCATGTCTTCATAGGAAGGATCAGTGGGCACAAGGTCGTGGTAGGGCAGCTGATACTCCTCCACGATGCCTTCAGGAGAGCATATGTTAGAATCAGTAGAATTAAGAATACACCAAAGTATGGAGAGATCATGCTTGAATTTAAAAAACAAATGTTTCTCCTGACCTCCAGAGATGCAACGTCGGGCCATCTCCCAGATGATTAGGCCAAAACTATACATGTCGGCCATTATAAAAGACTGGAAGTAGCTCCTGTTCAGGGTCTCATCCAGCACTTCAGGCGGCATGTAGCGCTTCGTACCGACCCGTAAGTTGGGAGGGATATCCACCTCATTGGTGTCACTGAGACAGGGAGGAGGAACAGAAAAAGATTAAAGACATTCAGGATTATTCTCACATACTCCCAAACTGTATGAAGATGAGTGTTTGAAATGCACATATTACCTGTTGAACTTGACAGCAAGTCCAAGGTCTGCTATACAGCACGATCCGTTCTTTTTTACCAAGATGTTTTTGCTCTTCAGGTCTCTGTGTGCGATGGCTGGTTTGCCCTGTGTGCCGTAAATCTCAGTGTGCAGGTGACAGAGGCCTGATATGGAGGAGTAGGCCAGCTTCAGCAGAGCCTTCACGTCTAAGGTGTTGGACTTGAGGTAGTCGTATAACGATCCATTCTCATGGTAGTCTGTGATCAGGTAGAGCTGAGTCCACGAGCCGGTCCCTTTAATATCTGCTGCTATGAATCCTGAGGGTTGGAAAGAAAGGATGAGAGGAATGAGAAATGTTCATGTAGACAGAAAATAGCATTTTCAGTCTTATTTTTTCACACTCCATTTATATGACCTTACCCAGTATATTGTCATGTCTCATCAGGAAGGTCTGATATATTTCAGTCTCTCTGAACCAGCTTTCTTCCTCCGTGGTGAAGAAGACTTTAACAGCCACTCTCTCGCCTCTCCACTTGCCCATCCAGACCTCTCCGTATCGCCCTTTTCCAATCTGCTTAACCATCTGAATCTGCTTGGCGATCGTGCGCTGCACCTGGATACGGGTTATTGTGCAAAATGTGGGATTTTAGTTCAGTTCCTTTTTTTTTTTTACATCTTAATAGAAGAACAGATAATTGGAACAATCACTTAATTAACTTTCTTATTTACTTACCTTTCTTTCCTGATGCTTTTTTTATTAGCTGTGCTACCATAGAAGCTATTCAAAATTGACATTTTACATTGTGTGGGCCTTCTATCTTTATTTGCAAAATAAGAGTTAGGTAATTTAGTATTATTGTTTAAGGGCTTCCAAGGGAATAATATTTTGTTATTGCTTCACAAAATCCTGACATTTGTGATGTAGACAGTTTACTGCATTCATGGTAGTTTTGCATATCTCTCAAAAAATATTAATATCTATAGCATGAAGCTGATTTCATCCATGTCACCCAGCCAGAGGTGACAGCATGAGACAATGCAGTAATTAATTACTGTTCCATGAAGGGTGAGCTTCAGAAGGTGATGTGCACTGATTTTCTCTTACCAGTAGAGGGAGTCCTGACCCAGAGCCAGACCCGATGCTGCGGGAATGTTCTATCAGGTCCTTCAGGGACTCCCCTGGGGGGATGTAGGTCTCTTCCTGCTCCAGATCGATACTGTAGCGCGGTCGTGACTCCTGGCGCTTATATCTGCCACAGAAAGGTGACGCAGTGTTTACTAACTGCATGCCTGGAAGTGTGAATTTGTACATGAGACTTCAGGATGGATTCTTACCTGAAGTAGCAGAAGATGAGGATGAGACCGAGGATGATACTGCAGACTGTGATTGAAATGAAGAGAGCCATGTACTGGATACTGCTGTCAACATAATCTAAACAAATGGGAATATGTATTCATATCATTTTCAGGTCATTTTTTATTATTTCACCACACTTAAATGTGAACAATCACGTTCTAAGTGAGACAGAAAGTCTATAAAATTAGAACTGCTGGATAAGTGGTACCAGTCATTTGTTCATTGTTATCTCCTCAGGAATCTCTCTAATTTTCATTGGCAGGGACAAGCTCCTTTTCCCCCTTCCTCCCTCTAACCCTCCCCTGCGCCCCCTTCTCCCAGCGTGTGATCGATCACATCCCCTTCCTGAATCCCACAGATCAGCTGTCACTCTGACATCGCTACAGAAGCCCCAGAGGCTTAAAGCAGCTCTGGGGCTCTAGCCTTTCTGCTGTGCTCCTGCCACTCAAGACACACACAAACACAAACGCATGAACACAGCGGATAGTTCATGGTATGCACAGAACCATGCATGCACACACACACACAGTATGGAGTAGTGGATAAAGAAAAACTGCATGAATAGCAAAGTGTCCGATGAACTCTGTGCAAGTTCAGGAGTTAAAGGATACCTGCTGCTTTAGGGAGGGCAAACAATAAAATTATGACCAAAACTGTGTGTTATAAACATCCTTGACTGTTTACAGGCTGACCTCCTGGTTCAACATTGACTATAATTATAACAGCAAGTCTTATTTGGGGATCATTAGCAACATTCCAGGTGCACTCACTTTCAGTATTTCCCCTAAACAGAGCTCTTTCGATGTTTTGGCTAATCCGTTAGCTTGTTTATAACCCATCTGATCGCATGACAGCTTTTTTCTTGCCCTGTCTGACTTTGTTGCAGCAATGTTGCCACATTCTCAGATCTCAGTGATTACTTTGGCTGTTACAGTGTTATCATAGCTGATAGAAATGACGGCCAAAATGCAGAAAAAAAAAGAAAAAGAGAACAGAATTATCCTTTATTTCTTTCCAACTGACTTGACAAATCGGCTTGTCACTGTTTGCTTGAAGGTCATAACGAAGTGTGTGAGGCTGTGTAAAAGCGCGAGTTTTGTGTGACAGTGTGACAGACGCAGGGAGTGAGAGTAAGAGTGTGTGTGTGCGTGTGTGTGTTGGTGTGTTGCGGAGTAGCAGATGGACAGATATCTCGCATCCGTCCTGAGGCAAGAAACTCAAGCAGGCCCTGGGGAGAGGCTGTCCTTTTCATTAGAGGGTGAGGAAACAAGCCAAGGCTGCAGGCTCTGTTTCACCTGCCTCTCTCTTTACCTCTCTCTCTCCCCCCCCCTCCCTCGCTGGGAGCAGCGAGCGCCACTTCACTCCAGCACCACACTGTGGTTTGTAACAGTTTAAACTGTCAGTACCCATCACCGCCCGGCGTAGCCTGAATGAGCCCGTTCTAAAAGCCACTCGCGCTTTAAAGTGAGGCAGGATTTCAGTGTGTGAAAACCAGTGTGTGTGTGTGTGTGTGTGAGTGTGTGTGTGTGTGTGTGTGTGTGTGTGTGTGTGTGTGTGTGCGTGTGTCTCACCTGACGTCACGAGTGGAGGGAGAGTAGGATGCAAGTCTCTGTTGCAGTAATCCTGATCTGTGCAACACTCGAGAGCTCTCCTTGAACGTGCATTCCACGTGTCCTATCACACACACACACACACACACACACACACACACACACACACACGCACACACGCACACACAGATGCACGTAAGCCACTTTTATTCCTATATAACCCTAATGAAGACACAGGAGTAACGGATATTTACAGCCACACTTATTCCTAATGGGAACATTTTACAATATACTAAAGGTTTTTTTCCACTGTGCGTAAAGATAGCGGGGCAGGACAAGTCCGATTTAAACAGGTCTTGTAAAGAGCTGCAGTGAGTCGAGGAAAGCTCGTAAAGACTTAACAACGGCTCATGAAGAAGGACACACATAGACAGGCAAGTGCAGGTATTCACCCAGGCAGAAATGCACACACATACGAGCACACCTACACAGCGGACTTACTCTGCACTGGAACTCTGAGCCAGCAAGACCCAAACAACCTGCGGTAAGCACTGCCAGACCCCCCTCCTCCTCCTCCACCATGGTGAAGCAGTAGCCGTCAGTCCTAGAAAACACACATGGCATCATATGAATCAACACTGCCTGGGAGCCTTTTCATCGCAGTCTTCATCATCATAGGAGTTGGGGGTAAATTTTATTTTATTGAATCTGAGTGAAGTATTGAAACTGCTTATTGGGCGTCTTTTGAAATCCTTTTCAAATTTAGTTCTGAAACTTTAAATATTCCAGAAAGGAAATGTTTACATTTTGCCAGAGAGATTACATATTAGGTCGATCTTATGAGAGTACTTCACTTATATGACATTGTGGTTGTGCAGTAAAACACTGATGGAATCACAAATTGATAGAGATATCCTCTTTTTAATGACGTGCATTCCTCTTCTTTAACAAAGCCTGGTGCCTACATCTCCCAAAATGCAACTCAGCTTGATTTATCCCACTTTATTCAAGTGGGTTGGCTAATGAAAGTGTTAATAAGCATTGTCTCAAGAGGCTTCAGGAATCTCATTAAAGAATGAAGCTAAAGTAAACATTTGTGTACCAGACAAACACAAATCAGGTAATTATAGGTAGCTCAGACAATTACTCTGGATAATTATTTGTGTTGTCTTTTAATAGCCTTGAAACAGTTATCTTTGCAGTCTGTGTGTATCTGTGTGCGCTTCACCGCACATGCAAGTGTTGTTGACGGAGTCTTCAGGGCAGTGGTGGTAGCAGTGACACCAAAGCATGTTCTGAGCTGAAACTGTGGCTGTGCTGCTGCTCTCCTCCGTCCTCCGCTCCGATCCCCCCTTCCATCCGTTCTTCAGCAGCATGGTGTCCAGCATGTTGGCTGTACAAACACACACACACACACACACACACACACACACACACAAAATGGACTCATGGCAGACCAAAACATCTGGCTTTGCTGGAGCCAGAGGCGTAAAACTTAAGTACACATACCTCAGGAAAATTAAAGATGGAATAAATCACAGGACCCAAACACCATTTCTGCTCATTTCAAATGGGTCTTTTGAATTATAAATATATATTTAAAAAAAAAAAAAAAAAAATTCATCAGCGCTCTGCCTGCCTTGGCACCGTTACCATGGCAATGCAATCCACAGAAAGTGTGAATATGTGCTGCTGAAAGCGACCCTGCTGTTCTGGACTGGACTCAATGTACCTGCATGAAGTCTGGAACCAGAATAACACAACTCACCAGAAAGAAGTCTTTGTGCTGTGTGTGTGTGTGTGTGTGTGTGTGTGTGTGTGTGTGTGTGTGTGTGTGTGTTTCTGTGTGTATGTCCGACCGGCCCACAAGTGCCTGTGTAATTTGTGTGACCATGTGACTAGTGCTTTACAAGTGTGTGTGTGTGCGTGTGTGTCTGTGTGAGTGCATTACATCACAGCGATATTCAATATTCATTTGTAATAACATTGATGGTATTCTGCATGTTAATCGCTTTCCACATCAAAATGAAATCATCCAAACCAACAGTAGAATTTACAGTCATGAAAGCTGAAAATCAAGTTTAAAAGAATTACCGCCTCACGGTTGCACGCCTCCACCAGCTAGTGAAGTCATAGTGACCTTGACCTTTGACCTTTGACCAACAACCGTTTGTGCGAGATTTGAAGAAATTCCCTCAAAGCCTTGCTTGGATATTGTGTTTACGAGAATGGATGAAAGGACGGACAGCATGAATACTTCTGGCCACGGCTGTCGCCAGCATGGAGGCATAAAAAACATGCTGAATGTTGAATCAGTCTATGATGATACTGTAGATTGTGGTCACTCCCTGAAACATACCAACAGTAATGATCCCTAATCATCTCTTGTTTACCTTTTAAATTGAATCCAGTCTGAATCCACAATAGCAATCAATTCCATCCCAGAATCAATCAATCAATCAATGAATTTGCTGTCAAAACTACAAAGAGTGAGTACATAGGTAGCAACAGGATACATGTGACGATTTAGTGTTTATCCTCTGAAATGACAACTAACATTTCCAGCTGGCAGCAGTTACAATGAGACCAGTACCAAAGCATGTGTACAGTACCAAGCCAAGTGCACTAATACAGCACAGGTGCATTCACTTAAACCAGCAGTAGGATAAATATTATTGCTGTGGACTTGCTCATCCCTGAAAATTTTAACTTTGCAGCTGCCACTGAACATCCAATCAATCCAAAGTGTACTTATAGTAGCAGTAGTAGTAGTAGTAGTAGTTATTAAGCTGTGTAAATGATCAGCCACATTATGCCGACATTATCAATTGGAACTTTACTGAAGTGTAAACATATATGTCATACATGTGTAATGTTAATTATTAATAATCTAATAATTTGAATAAAAACTCCTACTGTTAAGTAGTTAGAATTATTCATTAAGAATGATAAAAAATAATAACGTGCAACCTTTTTCCACCTCACTATCAAGCAGCTGAAGGTGCATGTGTTCATCAGTGCAGAATAAAAGCAGCTCAGACAGCAGCTCGTCCCTGAAGGCCTCTGTGGTCAGAGAGGTGAGCAGTGTTGTGCCACACCAGATGGATGTCTTCCTCTCGCTCTCTCTCTCCCTTTCCTCTCCTTCTCTCTTTATTGTAATATTTATATCATAAAACTGGAGGTTTTCAAGTATCGATTTACTCAGTTATTCATTTGCACTGAAAATCCCGAGTAAGTTTGCACGACAAAGACGGTTCACAACTATGAAAGCTGAGACATTGAGACGTCCAAGACATCACAGGTGTACGTCTCTACATGACATCCAACCATCCATAAAATGCAAGAATAGCTTCTGTATAAAGTGGATGGGTTGGTGGATCTAAGCAGTGCAACAGCCTGAAAGCCAACCAGCGACTGAGAAAGGGGACATGGGTAACCCTCCACAGGACCGTATGTGATGAAAAGGCTGAGTGTGGTGTAAACACACTGACTGTTGTTTAAGTGGTACCCTGTGTCCTTCCAACCTAATCTATGCTGCTGTATCCGTCAGAGGGGAAGCCTGCAGAGGTGTTCTGATCTTCTTTTACAGTGGTTGTCGATCACATTTCAGGAGTATTTCTCAGGCTTTACATTCTGTCCATATCAGCTCTTCTTTATTTAAAACTTTACAAGAGGAGCAAGAGAGCAAAGAGGACGGGGGCAGGTCACTGCAGAGAGAAATGTTAGAGGAAAGCTGACATCAGAGTAAAAAGGGAATGCAGTGTGTAAATTCACGGCCTTGAAGCGATGCCACACTAAAACTTTGATGATCAAGAGCTGAGGTGTAAAGCAAGGAGTACTGCCTTAAAAATCCACAGCAAGGAGTAGTGTTGCCTCTCCAGAGTATCATCATCCTCCTCCTATTTGAAGTAAGGTGGGATGCAGTAATAATTGAAAAAACTTGTGACAGTTTAATGTGCAGTATGCAAAGTGGCAGCACGTCTGTTTGCAACATGCAAACATAACTTAATAGATTTGGCTCTATATGACAAAATATCAACTTATTATTATCATTAATACACCACATTTGTTCATTGTTTGTCACATGTTAGCTGCACCCATTTTCTCTTTGTCTCTTTGTCTCAGACACACACACACACACACACACACACACACACACACACACACACACACACACACACGCACACACACACACGCACACACACACACACACACACACACACACACACATACAACAAACAGACTTGCTGTGTCAGCTACGGGGCACGCTCAAGGTCACCCCGAAATCTGATCTGCATCCCCCGCACATTCCACAGGCTGTTCCTCAAACTACACACACACACACACACACACACACACACACACACACACACACACACACACACACACACACACACACACACACACACACACACACGTCAGTGTAATATCCACACACACCTCTAATTAGAAGTTACATATAGTAAATAACTCCAGCTGGAGAACCTTCAGACGCAGCTCTTCGCCATCAGCGGCCCTTCATCTTTGGGCACTTCCTCACTGGCTTCAGCTTTTCCAAATGTGTCTGCGTTAGTGATGACAGTGCATCTGCCATATTCATCACTGTGTTTGTCATCTCTTCTCATTTCTGACGGCCGTGGCTGAACACTATCAGCGTGCTCTGTGACACTTCCTCCCACCAAGTTTTCCACGGTGACAGAGGCAGAATGTGCACTATGTGTCATTCTGAAATGTGAGGCAAGGACAAACAAACTTGGCCTGTCATGGGCTGACTTGTTAATACATACAATAATTAGTATACTTGTTTATGTATTTGTTCCACTTATTTTTTCAAGGATACATGTACTCCGCTGTACGTGCGTGTCAGACAGTAGCACGCGCTAATGAATAAAGCAAAAATAAGCTACAGCCACCCTTACAGTACAAATCCACCCTACGCCACGTGTACAACCAACATGCCACGACCCATCCTCTGACCTCCATGCAAAAAACAACCAACAAAAACAAACATATTGTTCTTTTGAAGTATTTTTGCCTTGCATATAAGCCCTTAATACCAGTTCAAGAATGGTGATGGGGGCGATCATCTAAAACTAATGTACACATGCCCGGATGATCTGTGTGTAACAGACAGGCAGACAGGCAGACAGGCAGGCAGGCAGGCAGGCAGGCAGGCAGGCAGACAGACAGACAGACAGACAGACAGGCAGGCAGGCAGGCAGGCAGGCAGGCAGGCAGGCAGGCAGGCAGGCAGGCAGGCAGACAGACAGGCAGGCAGGCAGGCAGGCAGGCAGGCAGGCAGGCAGGCAGGCAGACAGACAGGCAGGCAGGCAGGCAGGCAGGCAGGCAGACAGACAGACAGACAGGCAGGCAGGCAGACAGACAGACAGACAGACAGACAGACAGACAGACAGACAGACAGACAGACAGACAGACAGACAGGCAGGCAGGCAGGCAGGCAGGCAGGCAGGCAGGCAGGCAGGCAGACAGACAGGCAGACAGACAGGCAGGCAGACAGTTGGAATATTAAAAACTGCTTTAGTTTAAATGTTTCACAGAGGAAAAATCTTTGAGAATGACTTCTTGTATCTCATGAGTCAGTGATGAGTCAGGAGGCATCCCAGAGAATGGGCTATGTGAGCTCGACATTTGTGAAATTGAAAACTAAAGTCAATTGGTTTCCACTCATTTGTAACTTAATATCTGTGTGTGTACTATTCTGCACGGTGGAAGCATTTATCTGAAATTGCATCCAATGAAAACAATAATTAATTTAACTCCTACTAAATGTTCATATGGTCCACGTCTACTCCGGATTTGTTCTGAGCAACAGAGATTGAAATTTATGGGATGCGATCCGACTGAAGTTGCAATCAAGACAGACTCTGGCAATCGTTAAATATGCTGTTATAATATTGGGTTTTGTTTTTCCATCGAGGCGTAACTGGAAGGCAATGCAAAACATAATTACTGCTATTACAAGTGATAAGTAAAGAGAGAAATGTTGACAGGGGAATTTCAGGGGGGTCCCTGCACAAAGCGCTCCATTTAACACGGCTGTTTCACAAGAGCCAACTTCACAGCACTACAGCCATTTAATCTGGAGCTGAGACCTTCATACACAGCGTTCGTCACAGACAGAGAGGAGAACATGAGAGAAAAGGGAGATAAGTTACTCCAGGTGGCCGTGATAAATCACCTCCTCAAAGCAGACATCTTCCCTGGTGTCTCCAGAGTGCACTCTGACCCCGAGGGGGTCACAGCCAACCTGCGAAGGGGCCATACATCCTCCTCTGCCCTGCCACCATCCCTCTTAACCCCCTACAGGCTTCAAAGGCCTCTGCCACACGAGGCACTCACACATGTGCACATATTGTACACACGCGCGCGCACACACACGAGAACGTGTCCAAGGAGCGCATTCCGCACTTTCTCCTCCTTCTCTGCTGCTACGCCCACCTCAGGTCATCTATTTCCGCCGTGCAGATTCCTGCAACCTGTTCTGTGTTTACCAGCCGTGACCAGGCCTTTGTGGAGGAATGCGATGGACACTTTGAGGATCCCACCACCCGCAGCAATAATGCCACAGCAGATTTATGGAGAGGGACCCTGCCTGCCGTTGACCCCGCTCCGCATCGTACCTCCCCAACCCCACCTTCAGGAACACAGGCTCGACTGTCAGGGATTCACACTGGGTGCACAGAGAAAACTTTCCACAGGGGTGTGAATACAGCAGAGAGCTGCTATATCCACAACAAATTACTCAAACACAGAGAGGCACACACACACAGCAGACATGCAGACCGACTGACTTTTGCTATATTTCAATAAATGCCAAGAGCAGACACACGGCGGCACCATGAAAGAAAAAAGTGACGGATGAATCACAGAAAATCTTTCATGTGAAAGGGTGACAAAAACAGTGATTGAGCAGGATGATTCTCTGAACCACATTATGAAGAACACGCACACACATGCTTTCCTTTAAAAACAGCACGAATTACTCAGAGAAATGAATTTCTGTAATTAGAAAAGCCACATTCACATTCTGTTTAAGACAATACAACAAACATGCTTTACCACACGGCAACCTTTAACTTTTGCAAACACACACCAACTCTCTCACACGCAGACTGATGGACACAGAACAGGTGTAGATGCTGGCATGTTCTGAAACCAAGTCTTTGTACTGACCACAGTGTGTGTATGTGTGTGCCACTCATCCCAACACACTTGTCTTGTGCTCTCTTATTTATTCCTGCTCCTTTTAAGTTCAGGATAGATTTTTTTGAACACCGTCTCTCCACAATGGCCGTCAATTCATCTCACTGCTCGTCGATCTATCCGTGTGGTCTGGACTTACTGGAAAAAGCCACAAGCCGCTGACTAATGCTGGGCTCCATTACAGACGTATTGAGAGACTACAGCCATAGCGCCACCACAATATGTCACTTTACCCCATAATAATACCTCTGCCAAAAAAGTGGGTAGAAGCTTCTGTTTTTACTCAAGGTTGCTCAAGGTCTCAATAAAACTTAAAACCTGATATGCTTAAAAAGAATGAACCAATTCCACCTGACCCAAGGGCTGAATCGTTTCACTGTTGATATTATCTTGAATTTCCAACATTTTGTGACTTTCTTGTTAACTAAAACTACAGAACTGTAAGTATAGATTTATTATTCAGAAGCAGCAGTTTTTGTAGTTTAGAACTGGAGGGCGTTTGTACTCAAGTTGGCCCTTTAATGCTCCTTGAACTCGCAAAAAGTAGTCCCATTCTTCCAAATCTCACAAGGCAGATATGCTCATGTGGTGCGCATCAATAACTATTACACAAACACACACTATCTGCTCTCATGCCTGACCGCTGGAGCAGCACATCTGCCTGGGGATCAAATTCTGTGTGGGGGAACCGTATCCACATCCTGACAGGAAGCAGCGCGCAGAAGGCTGGAGGAGCCCGATCCTGCCGAGGACCAACTGCTGCTGTTTTGTACTTCTGGACCACGCCACCACACTACACCCTGATCTTATCCCACAGCACTCTGTATACTGAATCTCTGCAAACTGCTGAGGGAACTCTTTGTATTTCTAGTATATATGGTTCAATCTGACTTTCTTGTCAGCAGTTTTAGTAACATACCAATTATACTCCTGTAATTCTAATAACTTCCCAATGAAATCACTAATTCCTTCCATTTAAACACATTATCAAAGCAGAGTTACAGAAAAGTTGCTGATCAAGACAAAACTAACACCCCCTCTGAATGCTCCAACAGAAACACACTCCTACAGAGACACACTGACATTTTCAGACGTTCGCTGTGAATGAAAACACTACACACGTACTTGGAAAACATCTCCTCAGAGAGTCCTGTTGATTATACATAGCTGTCCAAAAGACCAGAGGACGGCTTCAGTGGTGTGCAGAGTGAACTTGTCGTTGGCTTTCTGGAGGGTTTTGTGTACCTGAAGTGAGCATCAGTTTTAAAAGTGATGGAGCACTGTGGTTGAGCGCTTCTCAATCAGCAGAAGTCGTATTAGCAGATATGGCCCAGACACATTGGGTTTTCATGATCACTCGGTAATTTTGTGTTACAAACACGGGACAAAGCAAATCTAAAATGCTGATGGAGAAAATGAGCCACAGCTCTAACAATTTTAAAACATTTATCTGCCAGAAAAAAGATATTATTGCCATAAAACAGCACAGAATCCTTCCCATTTCCACCGCAGTGCCACCGGAAGAGTGAGGCTGGGGCCCATCTACTCTCTGTGAACCTCACCAGCCTTTAGAAACAGGTGGCAAATTGACCGTGCTACTTAGATTTACGGGCAACCTCCCACATGTTTTACTCATTTGGGAGACCTTTAGAGATCAGATCACAGAGGAAACAGAAAAAGCAACTGGTGGCTGAGTGTGGACAGAGGGAGGTAAAACTGAGGAAGCCCTGCACTGCAGAGCGAGATTCAGTATGAAATCTCTTCAAGAAGGCTCACAGCTTCATTTCACCTACGATGTGTCAGTCTGCACAGACAGGAACAAGCAGAAACTCTGCCTCCAGTCAGTTTGTAGACAGACTGTTGGGAGAATGCGAATCAATGCTACTCTTCAGAGATGTCTCAATTTCACTCCGTCTTCACACATCCTTCATATCTGTCTACTGACCCTCAAACTGGCTGGACTAATATTTGATGAGACACACTTAGCTCAGTCTGCAGAGACAAGAACAAAGGAAATTGTCTGAAGAAACGTTCATCAGCAGCTGAGGTATTTCGTGACCAACTGCGAAAGTTACAGCTAGCTCTGAACCCCTATGTTTACAGCTGGTCTTTATTTTTGACACACCTTCAGTGAAGCATCTCTTTGTACCAGGATTCAAATCAAAACCTCTCTGTTTTCCAATGTGAAGTTGATTACCTTTATATATGTACCTTAGCTTTTACCATAATCACATCACCTGTGCATTATTCCTGCCGTTACAGCTTTCCAGTTTATGTCTAAATGACAAATCTATAAATATATGGTTACAACTTTGGTCTGAGATGTTTGATTTTCACTGTACGAGGGAAAAACACTAACACCCTGACAAATCTATGTCAAATGAGTACTATAAACATACACATGTACAACACATAGATGTATCACACACTACTGTACTTTCTAACAGGCCACGGCAGCATCATCAGAGTATAAATAAAACAAGACACACCATCTGCCATTTCAAGGAAATTCAGTTGCAGCAAAGAGTCATATGGTGACATTTTCCAGACCATCTCTTATTGCCAATATTTAAAAAGGGAGTGCTTGTGTACATGTGTGTGCAAGTGTGTGCGCGTGTGTGCGTGTGTGTGCGTGGGTGGGTGTCTGTGTGCACCCAGATGCTGGCTTTACAGCCTGACACCCAACTGTGTTCTTAGTAAGTATTTGACAACTGAGCATTTCTGCAAAGGTTAAGCTTGTCCAAATTAACTATTACAAGTAGGGCTGCAAATAATGATTATTTTCATTACTGATAAATCTATGGATTCATTTTCTATTGATCAGTGGATAACATTGTAAAAAGTGTCCAGTACAGTTTCCGAAAGCCAAATGTGGCATCTTCAAATGGCCTGTTTTCAACAGTCAAATACCCAAAGATAGTCAGTTTACTGTTATATAATACCAAGAAATTACTTAATTGATAATTCTGTCAATCATTTGATCGTTTCAGCTTTAAGCCCCACTGGGAAACATTGTGAAAAATAAGATAAGATTTATCTGTCACTGGTCAACTTAAAGAAATTGACTAAACTATACTGTTTCATCTGCACAGAAAAACAATGAAATCCTGAACCGTACTCATACAGAAGCTCATACTGGCCAAAAATGTCTCTGTCCTGTCTGTGATGAGAAACAGAACAAATGCACAAGCGTCATCTTCTTGAGTATGGGAGCTTGTCGACCCTCCCGCCTGTCACAACCTTACGGGGCACCGTGACACTGTTGGCATTCATCGTAAAAGACAACTGGCTGTCCATCTTCAAACAATTCAAAACATGACCAAGGGGGGGTTGGGGGAGGAGAGGAGACGGCAGATAAATGCACACCCGTTTCTCATGGTAGCCCCTGTGGAGATCATAATAGCTTTTGCTCATCATAAATACCACGGGGTAAAAAATAGACAGATAACCTCACAGCTAGCACCATCAACCTGCAACCTAACAATACATGAAAACATGCATCTGACTTCAGAAAAATGGAATGCATTTAACCTTCTCTGCACCCTAAACCTCAAATATAAATACCTACAAAGGAAATGTCCCGAAATTTAAAAACAAATTCTTTCAGTTTGCTTCTTGCAGCTCTATATTACGGTTCAGCAGACTAAAAGCAATCACATGAAGGCCTCAGCCATGCAGTGACTTATTCACTCACCACGGCTCAGCGATGCCACTCCGGTCACCAGGAGAACAGCCTGCCAGGCCCACTCCTGAGGCAGCCACACCACCACCATCATGCCAGCACCAACCCCAGTCGCCCGCCTCCTTCAAATCCCTGAGGTGCTGCCACAACGAACACGCCCGTGCAAAGAGGCGGAGGTGTGAGGCCGTGTCCTATATCCTTCTGTGAAAGAGCGCCAGTCCAGTCTCTCTGCACAAGTGTCTCTCTGTGAGTGACTGCCACTGTGCCTCTGTGCGCTCTCAGGAACGTCCCACAGCACACAGCCGCCCCGCAGCCTCCAGCACTACTCCACACTGACAGCCTGGGAGACACGGACACAGAAAGAAGAAGGGGAGAAAAGGGGGGAGGAGGGTGTTACTTAGTTGCTCTCTCACTGTGCTATTTGTCCAGCCCTTTCTATAACCGGTTCACTACAGAGGGAACAGCTGAGTATATCTGGATCTGTGTACAGCCTCTCTCTCTTTCACACACATACACATTACAGATTCTAACACCACTCACAGAGAGGAGAGCAGAATTGAAAGGGCCAACGGGGTGTGAACCGGGGCCGTGGTTGTGACAGGGCTGAACGAGGTGTGAAAGGCAGCAGTGAAAGCATTATGACTTACTGCCACAGGCATACAAACACACAGCATGCCAAGAGGGCTGCAGAAACAGCAGTAAGAACTAAGGTGGATAAACCTACAGAGGACATGTACATATACTGTGGTAAAACCTCCTGGAAACAAATCCTGCAAGGCAGAGCAAGTCAGGGCTCAGAACTGTTTGAACCCAGGTTGGTGTGAACGGGTCAATGTGGGTTATCCATCCTGGCTCAGCAACACTATTCCCAAAGGTGTGGAAGGCACAAAGCAGGTAGCTACAGATTTGTTACAGCTTATTCTGCCAGATATGAATTATGTTCCTGTCAATTGGGTTTAAAATGAATTTAGAGAACAAGTTTTCAATCAGTTCTGTTAGTGAATAGTGAGATGTTCACCAGGAGGATGAAAGCGACGCTGCAACTAACAACCACCTTAAAAAAGTCCTTGAACTGAAACTAACCCCCAACAGTCAAAAAAAGATGTAATGAGTACAGAGCTACAGCTGCAGACACAGGTGTTGTTTGAATGGCAACGACCGGGCATTAATCTGTAACCAAGAGTCTGGTATTAAAGTTCAGACGTGGGCCGAATCGCGTTGGAGTTCCTCATGTGAGTCTGTGTGTGAAAGGGGTGAAAACACAAACACTTGTAGAGCTGCAGGGATCAGGCCATCACACGTCAGGTGATTAGAGGTGATTAGAGCTCACACCTCCAGGCACCGCCACAACTTTGCAACTTCACCCTAATCCAACGCACACAGACACACATGCAAACATGCAATACCACAGGGGGAAAAAAACGGTAACAATAGGGACACATTCCACTGGTGAAAGATTTATGTGGGTTACAAGTTAAGAGGATTAAGTGAGCTATTAGACAGATTACATCAAGTTCAACACAGCACCTACAGAAATCATAAACATGTCAGAGATGACCGAAATGCCACAATCACACATGTAATTGTTTTCTTGAAGAGAGGGATGTTTATCTATCCCAAATGGTGGGAGAGAAAAAAAAAACTCACAGTGGTGTTAAACGACCAAATGGGCTTCTCCACCCCACACCTGTCCTCTGCTCAGCCCGATGCACAACGTTTTCAAAAGCTTGAAAATGCTTTTTTTAAGTCATTATATGAACTTCTCTTTTTTGCTGTGTGGAGAAAAATGTGGATGCATTTGACTGAAACTTGCAGACGCCTCTCAAAAATGAAAGTCAACAGTATTTGACATCTAACATAACTATACTTGCTTCAAATGTATTGTTTTTGCAGCAATTCTGACTACATACATACAATACTTGAAAGATTCATTTGTGACATTGCTTTATGATATACACATCACTATATAACATAATTGATTACAGTGTTACTGATTGACTGTCATGACCAATACTGATTAAGAAAACCCTTTAAACTTTTTATTTCTCATCACAGACAGTCATAATAAAGTGTGCGCTGAGAGCACCGACTGCTGACATTTCAAACACTGGCTGTTGGTTGGACTGGGTGGGAACAGCAGCTCCCAGAAGCCACTTCTCCCCTCCAGTGCTCCACTGGCCCTATGGCTGTCACTCCTGATTTGTGCATTGCTGTGTATTACATGTGATAAGTCAGCCTATTCTGGAGCACGAGTGCATGGGGAGCAATGTGAAGGGGTCAGTGCACCTCGCACACCCTTCTGCGCTCCATCAAACGCCCAGCATGGAGCCTCCCTGTATTCTCAGACAGCCTACTCAGCCCACAGGGATGGGGGGTCCAGGGCAGTGAGCGGCTCTGCAGGTGGGGGGTCACTCCACCACATAAAGGGGTTGAAAGTGGGGCAGACTGGTTGGAAGACTTGCTCTCAGTGAAATTAACTCTTCACTTCCCCTCCTTTTCCGTCCCCTCCCCTCTCTTAGTTAGGATTTTAACTGCAGAGCCCATCTGTCATCGCACATAGTTACAGCATGATTAATACTGCCGGAGAAATTGTTCTGTCAGCACGTCGATCATTCTGTAAAACCACAATGTTTGTTGCAACTGGAGTGAGAAATAGTCACATAAGACATGCAAGCACCAGAACGCAACTCAAAAGCTGCATTAAAGGGCCACTCCAGCGATTTCACACATTATGACTCAGTTTTACTCATCACAGGCTTGACTTGGCTAACTTGGCTTGATTTTGAAGCCTAAACATTTCTAACAGAAATCCTATGTTTCAAACATGCAATTTAATGGCTACGGGTGTTTCCAGTCCAACTAAAAATGCTATTGAGTGTATTATGGGACATGTATGAAAAGTGCAGTAACGCAGTTATTTGAGTACCTCTTTAATTATTAAATACATGCTGAAAATGACTCTTTGCTACATGAAAGACAGCCTGTAAGTCAGATCTTGTCTTGTGAGCCAACTTATTCCAGCAAAGTACACAGGGACAGAACTTTTTAGTGAGTGGCTTTAGTTGAATTGAAG
This sequence comes from Chaetodon trifascialis, assembly GCF_039877785.1. NCBI lineage: Eukaryota > Metazoa > Chordata > Actinopteri > Chaetodontiformes > Chaetodontidae > Chaetodon > Chaetodon trifascialis. The sequence goes on from NC_092075.1 coordinate 10,431,951, forward strand.
GTCCAAATAAACTTTCTTATGGACGACACAGAAGGACTAGAATGAGCATACAAGCAAAGTTTTTCAATGTATGTGTTGAGACAGCGACTTTTATTGGAAAAGACCACCAGACTGATGAACTCCACATCAGCGCTCCTCACCACCCCTCCTCTAAATTTCATATGAATTGCATCAACATTTCAAAACCTAACCAGACCTTAACCACAGAATTGTCACAACCTAAAGAAACGTAAAGTTTGACCATAAAGAAACCTAAAGTTTGAAATAAATGTCAAATTTGAGCATAAAGAAATGTAAAGTGTCAACACATCCATGGTTTGCAGATACAATGCCGTATTCATTTTGCCGATCGGACGCACTGCCCCTACAATTTTAGCAAAGCATGGCAGATGTTCAACTGCAGACACTCAAGGTCCTTCCAACAAAGCCTGTTTCACAGCATTTAGTGGTAAATTCGCAGGGCTGTACTGATAGATATCACAGAAACTTCGCTGCCACAAGAACAGACACCATCCTCTGAGGAGCTGCGTGCTGGCCACACAGAGACCATCTGCTCTGCAAACACCATGCACATCAAAGAGAACATAATTCTGTCTTCTCTTTGAATAAAATTTGTGTAAAACATATTTTTCTCCACATAAAAAATAGGCAGTTTCTGCACACCATGTACTTCGATAAATCAAGTCCAGCAGCTCTTCACTTGTCATGGTGACTGTAAATATACCCTTTCTGCTGACACCATACTTTCATCCACGATGCTCCACTTCTGGCTCTGACCTCTTCGCACAGTGGGCGTTGAATTTTGATTTGGGAGCGACTGGGAGAGAGGTGTGTGGAGCAGTTTAGCTGTGAGATTATTATGAGAGTCTGTATTCCCCACATTCTGCCCTCCAGCAGTCATAGATCAATTAATACAGCTTGGTTGTTTGTAATAATCTGTCTCCATTTCATGAGGCAAACATTTGCTTATGAAATAGAGACCTTACAATAATACTAGCAGTAGTGTAACAATGCACCATGAAAATGAGCGACGTTTTTTCTTTCAGAAAAGGACTTTAATGGAGCAAACACACCTTTCATCGCACAGCGAGAGGAGTGGGATGGATGACTGTGAAAAATCACCGCTAACCTGTGAAACAAAAAGCCGTGGCAGAACACAGATGATGAAATTACTTTGGGCATAAGATGGAATGCGTATCATGAGCGATGTTCCAGCCGCGGCCAAACTGACCCTCAGCTCTGTGAAATTGGGAGGATTTTCAGCAGCTCAGAGTTAAAACTGCTGTCACAGAATCTTGGAAAGCACTTTATTACCGTGGCAGCACAGCTGTCCGCCCCATATGGTCCAATCGGGGTCCAAGAGCGGAGAAAGCGTGACACCATCTTCATCATCCAGCTAGACAAAGATTAGCTTCCTCTCCTCGTTAAATTGGAAGAGGCACCAACATCTTTTGTACCATGGGGCAGAACTCGCGCTGCAACTTTTATTTAGTCACTTTCTTTTTCAGTTTGTTAGTTTTATGGATGAATCATTTACGAGATGTCAGAAAATAGTGAAAACAATTTCCAAAATCCTGAGTTGAGAGCTTGAGATTGTTTGTTTTTGTCCAACCAATAGTCCAAAACCCAAAGGTATTTCAATTTACAGTGACATGCGAAAGGGGAATACCTCACATATGAGAAAGTGGAGCCAGCAAATGTTCTGCGATCGATGATCAGAATTGTGAAGGGACTATGAAGGGAACACAAAAGGAAAAGCAGCACAGAAGGAAGGAGTTGCATGAGGCTTAATCTACTGGACAGTATACATCCATCTAAATCCAGACACCCATGTTCACACATCAGACAACATCTATATCCACCACTGTTATATATAATGGCAATATATTGTGAGATCCCTGCAGAGTCTCAGTCCTCAAGGCAAAGAAAGACCCTGATGAATATTCAAGATTCACACAATAGCAGGGCCAAATCACTCTGCTGAGATTGACGCTTTGAAGTCTCAAAGAATGCTGTGGGGGAAGAAAAACGTCATTCATAAGGAGTGAAAAGGCTGTCACAGCAAGATTGTCCCTCCTTTCCCTCCCTCTGTCTGTCACGCTGTCTCATTCTCTCACTGTGTCTCACTGTCCCTTTCTTTCACGATGTGACGACATAGTGAGATACTGAAAAACACTGAAACGTGATCACTTCTGTTCAATCTTTTTCTGCCAATATTTATGTTGCTGGCCAGTATAACATTTGGGAAAATGCAGCAGTCCAATCAGTTTTGGCGAGTTATGTTATGATTGCACGTCACTCAGCTCGAGTTTCAAACACAAAATGAAATGCTCCTATGAGATTATGTCAGATATCGCTGTTCTGTGTGACTCATAACTCTGTTCCAGACAACGAGGAGGGAACATGACGTATCCACATACTTGAATTTACAGCATTCAGACATGCATATAGATGCACAGTGTGCAGGTAATAATTAAGTTTCTTGCAACAACACAGTTTCTGTGAGACGATTGTCTGTGTCAGGCTGTAAATGTCAAAACCTTTCTAATACTCATAAACATTTCACTTAACACTGCTTCTATCCAGTCAAGCAACCTAAACCCTGAGATGGCATGTAAAGCAGCAATCTGTCACATGGTATTAAGAAATGAAATGAAATGATAGGTCTCTTTTTGGTGGCAGTGAATCAAACAAAGGAGAAATCAAGGCACTTCATCACACTGATGGAGAATCCTGCAAATCCAATAATGCCTTAAAGTAGTCCAACTCTTTGATTTGTAGGACTGCTCCAAGCTGAGACGTTAAAACGAATTAACAAATCTCTACAAGTAGACAAATCTCTATCATCTCACGGAATATATATCACCCAGCCTCTCTCTGACCTGTACTACGACAGATCCCATGCAAACTCCCTGTGCTGCCTTACAAAGCTCAACATAATCCACCTTCTCCACTGCTATACTCCTTTCTGCATCTTAACAAACACAGAACACTACTACTGGGAGGTGCTTGGCTATTTAAGAATGGCAGGCTTGTGCAGAACGTCCTGTGCTGCGCAAGTGAGGATTCTCAGTGGTCCGGACTGTTTAGGGTTAGGGTCATTCCAGCTTTCAACCATTCAGCTCAGCTCGCTTGGAACATAATTGAGGTGATACCAAAAAAAAGTACCAGGTAATATCCAACTTCCGCCAATGGAAAACCAAAAAAGAACAGCTCTCAGCTAGATGAATTTAGCCAAGCTGAGCCCTACCATGCAGTGGAAATGACGCCAACAAGAAGATTGGTGTTGTGGAGGGAGCCTCAACAGCAAGCAGTGTTGGCATGAGTGTATCAGAAGAGTAACAGTTAACTGTCAGGTTGCAATGGCCACACAGGTGGTGAAAGAGCCAATCACTGTGAAGCACGAAGCAGCACAGCTATTGCCAAACAGCCAATGCAACAGCAACTTCAGTTCTCTGTCTGAACTGACGTTTAATTTAAAGGATCTTTGAGCGTGTAGAAATGCATGCTACGAACACACACACACACACACACACACACACACACACACACACACACACACACACACACACACACACACACACACACACACACACACACACACACACACACACACACACACACACACACACACACACACACACACACACACACCATTCTGCTATCTGATGTTCAAACCAGCACTTTTTAAACAGTTAAACCAGCAGAATTCAGTACTCACTGGTGTGCAGTGCCAGTGCTCAGCACTTTGCAGTTTTTTTCTTGGACACCTGCACTTCTCAAGCTGCCAGTAGTCTTTTCTGATTTCTCCAGATCAGGTTCTCTGGGTGATTCATAATGGCCCTTGCATGACCCAGGGGGCACTACATGAGGTTCAACTGTCCCCGTTCTCACCCACCTGCTTTTCTCTGTCGTCAAGAAGAAAAAAAAGAAGTAGCTAGTGTACTCACTCAACTATTCCTTAGTCTAACAATTGAAATGATTGTCCCCTTGGTTAAATTACTGATTATATGAACATCAGCAATAACTTGTAGCTTTTATTCACTGTGGAAATTCTACTGGTACAGTTTGAATCTTGAAGCTACCTTCAGGGAACTGGGGAACTTTCTGGGCAAGGCTGTAGGTCTGCTCGCAGTAGACTCGCAGTGTAAATGGTAATACTGTGAGCTGGCGAACCCTGTTTTTGTAGGCTGTCAAAGAAGCTTTGGTGTGGCTCAGACTGATAATTATAACATTTCTGAGAGCATTTTATTACACAGGCTTTGTTTCCTTCAACTTGCTCACAATAATGTGTGCTCTATGGTTATTTATGGTTATGTTTTAGAAGACCACACACTGTCTCGCAAATCACTGAGAAATGTTAAACTGCAGCAGTTGCATGGACTGTTTCGAAAGACAGAGTTTGATTGCCATTTATTTTTATTTGCTACATTTTTAATACAACATACTTCAAACAATTGTCCAAATGCACAATTGTTAGAAGTATATTACAAATTGACATCATCCCCTTCTGTTGTTACAAGTTTGGTGAAACAACCCTGAAGTGATTCTTTAATTTTACTGAGGACTCTATTGAACAACCACAGCTGTGGTAAATCATAACAAAGTGGAAGCTAAAATATCAGGTCAGCTGCCAATAACCTTATCAGATTTCTTCATAAAACACCCTCTTTTCACCCACTGATGTAGCTTCTTCATGAAAACCTTATCACATCACTTACTTGGGGGGGGGGGGCAATATTGTAATCTCTTTATTTCTAACAACTAACACTGAGGCTACCTGAAAGGCTGCGATTACAACAATGCACAAGGCCCTTTCTGTGGACCAACTGGTGCCTGCACCTGAAACACACACACCTGTGGCTCAGATTTCACCCATGGGCACAGTGGTTACAAAACAGCCACACAACCTTACAGATGGGTTCCATGTAAAGAAGTGTCTGTCTGGTTCTGAAGGTGCCATTAAAAAAGCGCTCTGTGATTTTCCATGGCCGGGGCAACCATGCGCACTGGCCAAGAACAGCAGAATGAAATCCTTCCCCTCTCTCGCTCTGTCTCGCTCTCAGTCTCTCTACCACTGAAGGTCACTGGGCCAGGTCTTGCTGGATCTCTACTGAGTGAGCCTCCTTGTTTTTGTCAGCAGGCCTGGCTGCCAGTGAGCTGTACTTAAGTTAATTCCCTCACAGCTCTGTTCCCATTCATTTTCTGGCCACTTGATCACTCTACTCTGGCGTCTTACATAATAGTAATGTACTCGCATTGCACAAATACACCGACCAAAGGCAACATTTTGTTGAAATAACACTGTGCAACCGTGTGTAAAGCTACAATTAATCATTCTGAACAAATACTACTTGGAGGAGAAGAAGCATGTAAGCAATGTTCGAAAGAGCATATTTGACATAGGCTTATGTGTAGTACATTAACAAGTGCGTGCACAATACATTAGCCTGCATGAATGTATTTACACCTATTGTTTGTTGCAATTCAGCAGCACACTTTTGCATTATCACAGCTTTCCCAGCAGAAGCAGTTATACACTTTTTGCATTGATTTACATGTAGAGACAGGCAAAGGGCCCAATCATAAAGGACAGTTCAAGCCATCTATAGCAACTCGGTGAATCTGAATATTCTTCTAAAGGATTACACATTGTTTCTCAATAGTGGAAAAAAAAGGGAAGAGGTGCTCACAATTCAAAGTGAAAAATTAGAGGAGATTTCCTTAACGTGGCCTTTGTGCAGCAGGAATTGGGAAACCGAGGCTCTTCTTGCCAAGTCAACCAGGAGCATTTAATGAAGGGATTGTTGCCGAGTGTCTGCTGGGCTGCGTCGGGCAGACACTGCAAACCAAAGGGTCTAATTAAGGGGTTCCTCTGACGGTCAGACAAAGCAGACAGCAGGGGTCAAGACGCTGGCCCACAAACTGGCTGTGACCCTCACACCTGCCTGATTGCATTATACCGGAACATGTCTGCGCACAGTGGACACGCTCACACCGACACATCATTACTGAACTGGTGCCTTACCACACACACTGACACAGACGTAGGTAAAGAGAAAGAGAGAAACAAGTGAACCTTTAAGTGATATATGCCCCATTTGAAGAAATGCAGCAAGAAAATTGGGATTCTGAGTCATGTCTCAGTGCAAGGGCAGCGTCATGTTATATGTTAATACCTGGATGAACACACACAGAGGGGGAAAAAAGTTCAAATGACATGTAGACTACCTTTACAGAGTTCAAATAGCATGATATCGTCTTCTTTCCAAAGCATATTCATGGAGAGAGGTGTTTTGACTTAGTAACTGGTGTTACACAGAGAACCTTGACATTAACCACAATAAGTGAAGCCTGGCAGGCTGCTAAGGGGCCCCATATGTGAGTGTGTCAAAAGTTCATGCCCTCCTTCCAGTGTTCACGCTGCAAAAACAAAAAGATCACCTAGTGTGAGCTGTAGTCCTGCCACTAACAAGACTGATTGCTACAGAGTGGCTCCACCTGTCTCTTGCTCCAATTAGTCCTGCTAGCCACTGATGTGCTGAATAACCAGCAGAGAGGGAAGTGACAGAAAAAAGGGTCAAAGAAACAGGAAAAATGCAAAAAAAGCACGGAATGTATGTGTGTGCCTAACTGTGTGTGGAGAGTGCAGGATGAGCATGATAATAATTTAGCCTTCAATTAAACTTAAAGAATTAAGTTGAGTTTAAGAGAGCATATTTTTAAAGAAGAAGTGGATGCGTTACATTTAGAGGGAAGTTTAAATGTTCAAGACATGAGGCAAGTCACCCAGAGCACTAGCTTCCTCTAAGGTTCACAGGAGGCTGTAATTATGGGAAAATGGTGGTGTATTTACCATATCACATGCTCTATAACGAGCGCTAATTGTGTGTGTGCACTGAGCGCGTGTAGGAATGTCGTACCAAAGCTGCAGGAAATGTTTAATGAAGAGAGCGGCTTGGACGACATGGTTTGTGTCAAATCTGTCAAAAACGATATAAACTGGAAGGCGTGAACCTGAGGTGACTGGGAAGGGGTGTAGCCACACAACTTACTGCACAGGGTGGTCACTGAATGGGCAACTTCTTTCATGTGTTTGTGACAAAAGCCATGAAAGGATTTTAAATGAAACTTTGTAGCAGGCATGCAGATTATTTCAGCTTGAAATTATATCCAATTTTAAAGTAAAAATACAGATTTTAAGTGGTTAAAATGGTTTTCACCCAGGACACTTTACTCCATTGTATTGTAGCTGTTTTGTGGTGAGGACAGAACAGAAAGCTTGTTGTAAAATAAAGATAGAGATGAGAAAATGAGGAGAAAACACAATAGAGATGCTCAATACACAGCATCTCTTCAAGCAGAAACAAGAACAAAGAGATTTTACTCATTTTATCATTTTCATCTGACCCAACAACCAATAAATTGTTCTTTTCTCCACTTTTTATGCAGCTAATCATCTAGCCATCAGCACAAGACAAAACCCCCACACCAAGTGATTCCTACACAGGTGAGCTCTGCGGTGCATCAGAAATCTGATTGTGAACAAGGACCACCAGGTGAAGGTGTCAAAAAAGCAGGTATCCACTTAACCAACTGCAACTGATCAATGCTTATCAGTAGCATAGAACAAAACTAATCTACAAGATCACATTGAAAAAGGTCCAGCATTTATTTAGTTATTTTTCTGGGAATAAATACTGTCATTTAAGGCTATTTCAACACCCTGTCTAAAACCTGGAAGATCCCAAAAAAAAACAAAACACCATCATCATATTTCTTAAATGCAGATATAATTACTTCCATTTGATGAATGCATTATCTCAAATCCACAGATAAGACAAGCTGCACAATAAACAATCAGGGCATTTGGCTGCATGTACCGGCAGCATTCCTGGAGAAATTAAAAGCCTCTACTTAATTCATCGGGACCGTTTGCACAGTGGTTCCTTTTTAGCATGCCCTGTCCGTGACTGTAGTAATGCATGAAGGAATGGCTACAACCCAACCCTTGGAAAAGCTACTGGACGACATTTATCCACCTCTCTACGGACTAGTTGACACAGACAGGTGGGGTTTAAATGGCAAATTAACTGCCCGTAGATGCCCCCAGAAAGAAAATTAAAATAGACGCTCCTAGCCATTGTGATTAATGGTGTTTGGATAAATGTAGTTTTACTGCTTTATAATTCAGTGGGAATTAATAGAAGGGGCCGGTCGACTGCCCCTGGTCAAACTACCTGCTCTGTGCTGCTGGAGCGTGATTGAGAGGGAGTGCATGGCCAGAGCAGGAGGGGGGAGTCTTCTGTGCATATTTTCCATGTGCACCCACACCCCTCCCGTGGCTGTCGTGCTGAAAGCTCTTTTGTGTGTTTGTGAGTGGTGTGAAGGCTGCAGTGATACAGCAGACACCTCAGTTCTTTGACTGCATGGTCGCGATCAACATTTATATGGCAAACTTATGCTCAACTTGGCAGCTTCTTTGTCCGTCTGAAGGAGGATTTCAGAGAGAGAAGGGACTGAAAATTGCAACGAAACCTCAGATTTATTTGTCATATCAGAACAACACCGACATAAAACTGTCTATCCTTCCTGCCTCGACCCACTTTGTCCTCAGCTTTTTGAAAATGAAAACCAGGAAATGCAAACATGTGTGACTCTGGACCACCTTCAACATCCATTCAAACCTTTCAGTCTTGTTATCAGTCGCAAAAGCACATGAAGATAAAGATCAACCTCGGTTAAAGTGGAGATGCACTGGGAGGCTATAAGCACCCACTCAGACGGCTGTTGAAGACAATGAGGCAAGTAGAGAGAGATAAAAAGACACAATTACCATAATCACAACCTTTCCACATGAAGTAAACGCGAGTGAGAAAATGAAATGAGGGGTTAGTTTTCTTGACAAAGACACACAGTAGTCGTAACGTCGTATTGCGTGTATCTCACAGCTGCTGATGCTTATTTCCATGGTCCTATTTCCATGTTGGAGTAAATCAAGCACAGTGACCTTTTGCTGAAGTGGACTGTTTTCCATCTGTGATGCCTAACGCCACATTGAGGCAGAAGCAGAGGTACAAAGAGGTGTCACAATTTGCTTTTTTCATGCTTACTCGAGCAAGGACAGTGCAGATCAAACCTATTCTGTGCTACTTTCATGGCTCTAGTTTGTTTCTTTTTGATATACACCCTACTAAATACTAATACAAGTTTTATCTTTTTGGTAAAGAAATAATCTCTGTAAAAAAGCTGCATTAACAGGCGATTCTTATCTGTCAGGCAAAACTGCTGCTATAATGCATGAGAGGTTTCCACAGCACTGCTTTGAGGGACGTACTGCACATTTTCAAGCCACCTATTTCAAGGTGAATGCTTTGGTTAAACCTTGCGCAATCAGTGTAATGAGAAAATGTACTTAAAGTTGTTTCTACAAGCTGTAATGTTTCTTCGTGTAAATCATAAGGAGTGCAATAACAAAAGCATCAAAAGCCCAAAAGAAGTACTCAAAGCAGTGATACTTTCAAAGTCCTGCTCAGCCACACAGGTGTTTTCACTCATGCTGGCTGATTAGACCTCTGCTCAGGTAAGTGGCCAGAGCTTGTTTAGGAATAAGGTGACATCACAAAACTCTACGTACTAATATGAATGGTTACACCAGCATTTAAAACAACAAGATTTTGCAGCTAAATACTTTCATTCCACTGGAACTGTGGCATATAGTATAACACTACATCACAGTTGGATGTGGTAACAAGTAGAAAGATTGCAACAAATCAAAAGGTGACTTCTTCATAGGGTTTGTTTTGTCACACCAGCAGTTGAAAACCCAAATATATTAAGCGTTCAATGATGTATAAGAGAGGAAAGCAGTAAATCTCAATACTGGAGAAAGTACAACCAGAGAATTGCTTTTTGTTTTTCTTAAAAATGACTTAAGGCCATCAAGTCTTCATTAAAAATCAGTGCCACATAATTGTCTGTTGACTAACTAATCGATTACTCGACCTATCAGTCCAGCTCTTGATCAGATCTGGCCACCCAGCTATTAAGTTTGGTGTGGTCAAAGTGGATTTTTTTTTTTGTCTTTTGACCTGGCCTGTGCAGCTATATTCTTCCTCTTTACCAATTACTCTTTAACCCTCTCCTGTCAGCATATGAGCACTCCACAAAAGAGAAAAGGTTTGCAAACAGTTATGAGTCGATCCGTCTTTTTAATAAGCTGTCAACTTATTGTCCCATTAGCAAGCTCGCTGAAGTACAACTTGCCCTGTGACTAATCACTACTCCACCTAGCATCTAGAAACACATATTTCACTGATGAATTTCGCAATGTTGCTTTTCTTAAAAGGTGTAAGTAGAGAAGAAGTCATCAGTGAATACACCGTGACTGTGTCACAGTGTTAATACTGCAGTAAAGCAGAAAAACAATACGATGTGGTATGACAGCAGAAAATAAAAATTCTATCGTACAACAGACATGCGGAGAGCAAAGAGAGAAAAGGAAGAGCTGCAGACAGAAAAAAAAGAGTAAAATGAACTGAACTCCACCAAAGTAGAGGACAGAAAACAGGTTAGCTTACATATAAAATCTAATCTTCACTGTTACAGAGCTTATGGAGACAGACACCCTGCTGACTGGTCCAAATCTCACAAACTCTTCTCCGCTATCACACTTCATCACTCGTGTCATCTCCATCCACTCCCTCCACATTTTCTTCTTCTTCTTCATGACCTTATATCCTGTACTGCTAAGCCGCTCTGTCTGATAAATGATAAATACAGATGGCTTAAATCTAAACCGATGTTTCTGCTGTTCCTGTCAACAAAAATACACACCAGACTCACACACACATCCATCACAACACTATAGCTAAGCCTGTACTTTTTAAGGATTTCCCAACTCGGGGTGAATCCTGTCCAGGGGAGACGGACTTGCAGAAGCCAGAGGCGATATCCACATCCAGCTGTTACTTAGCTCGTCTTAAAGAGAAACACGGTTGATGATAACCAGCATATACAAAGATCTTTCTGGTGTCCATCTTCTATTCAAAAAGCTTAGAAAGGTAAGAGCAGATGTGGACGTTTGGATGCTTTGCACTGTCACCAATATGATGGAACAACATGAAATTTGGACAGTCACCATTATATACCAGGAACAGCTCATTCAATACTGCTGCAGTTTGAAATGTGACATTCAGTTGTGCATAGCTGCTCACAGTTTACAAGTCGGTCATCTGGAGTTAAGTGTGAAGCCAAGCGAAGGTCGAGTCTTAAGTGTAACTCGAGTGCAAAATCAAATCTCCGTCACATGCACTTAGTCTACACGCTCAGAAGTTGCACACTGACCGCATGAGGAAATCAATCAATAACAAGAAATCAGCAAACAGCAAATCCAATTGATCACTTTTTGTACCGTAATCCAAACTGTTGCTTGCACCAAAAGTGGTCCCTGCTAGTCCCTCAACTCTGACAGAAGCAGATGAGACGTCCTTGTCTTCCTCCATGTACGTTTGAGCGAATGTTAAACCATCTGCTCCCCTGGCTGATGGGAAATCCAGGGGCCTTGCAGTCTTGGCAGGGAAACCCTGTGTCTGTTTGGACGGTTGACCCAGAGCTCGTTCGACAATCAGGCACCTTTTCCCTTAATTAGGTGAAACAGTTCAACAGCTTGAGCTGAAACATGTAACTCAGTGGGAAAAGCAAGTCGATTTACAGTTCTCCCCTTCCCTGTCTGTATTCCCTCTCATTTATCAAGCCACCCACAACAAACACATACTGGAAAAATTTGACACCTGCTTTTTGGCTTTGTAATGAAATTGTTTTCGCAGCTTTGAAACAAATGTTTCACAAAAATTATTCCGAACCCTTTGATTTTGTATTACATATCTCACAGCCCTGCTCCGCAGATGAAAATAAATGTGTCTGTAGCAGAATATTTATTATTTTAGGCTCCACATTTGTTTTTGAGGTAAAAGAATGTTTAAAAAATCCTTTAATATGAGTGTAATGTAATTTGAAATATTCATGTCCTCATTGTGGGAATAACAGAAGGCATGTTTGATGTTTGTGATGGACTGTCTGTGAGGGAGTGCCACATGTAATATATAATAGTTGTCTTAATAGTTCACATCTGTGTGAAATTATAGAGCCCTTTGGACATAATTCATGCGTAGTGGTGTGGAAATTACCAGAAGAATCATGGAGTCTGTGCACATGTTCCTCAGACAAGTGGAGACATCGCACAGCAGTCGCTCCTCTTGATAGCTTTAGCCAATCATTTCATCTATTGAATTGTAACAAATTATCTCATTTTTCACCGAAAACACAGAAAAAACAAACACAGGCACAATACGGTTCATTTATTTAGATCCATGTGTGCAAACTTGATTACCACAGGTGCACGTATCATGCACAGACACACACCGATCCTGCCTGTAACCACACACACCTAGAGGAGCTGGAGGTGACGAAGCTAGAAACTTGCCAGCAGAACTTAAGGAATAATTCGCAATCCAAATGTAAACATAAGGGTTGTCTCACCTCCAAAATGTATAACAGGCTGTAAGAATCGAGCCAGTAATCACTCCCGAATTGACTAAATCAATAAGCGGATTTACTATTTGCTGAGTAAAACCCAGAGCAGCCACTTTTACTTCCCAGGCTTCCTGGTTTTACTCTGCGATGTTATCAGGGCCCCTGATTTATACACTCAACACGAAATGCTTATTTTTCATCTAAAAGTCAAACTGCTTAGTCAGTTGATGTGATGAAAAATTACAGGCTTGGCTTTAACGTTCACTGCGCTGCTCCTTGGGATAAAATATGGAATGTGTAAATGGAACGGCCCTGGGCTAACAACTGAAATTGGATTTCATTTAATACCAGCGAAGACCACCATTAGACAAATGTGAGCCAATAGCTTGGGCAATGAACCGTGCGTGTTGTGCAACATAATTGTGTTGTGAGAAAGTTTATTCGAGGTATTACTGCTCCCATTCCATCACTAACATCTTATTCAGTGGCATTTAGGCATTCTAGTGCAAGTAAATCTCTCTCCCTGGAGACCCGAGCGCATTAGATACGGAGCTATCGGCCGCCTTTCCCCCTGACGTTGTTGTTTGCTCTCTACCAATGATAGCACAATGAAAACACAGGAAGCAGCTCGGACAGCAACAGGCCTGCGATCGATGCCGCTGTGTCCGATGATGAGCTCGGCGATGTCTCAGCGTCTGCCCTCCTCACTTCTCAGCCCCCTATTTTCTCTCCGACAGGCCGTCAAGTCTCCCTCTACCGCTAATGTATCTGAATGCAGCGTCATCCAGGGCCGCCTCGCAGCAGTCGATAAATACTGGAAATGCTATCCATCTCTGAAACATCACTCCTTCACTTACTGTAAGCGCGCATCACTGTGGGCACCATCCGCACACTGCTGACAGGGAGGAAGACAACACCAGGCGGCCCCAGCTCAGAGCGAGCATCATCAGATGCAACCACAGACACAGTTTTCACCTCTACATTTGCAGAGAAACAGACGGTCTGATGTCTGATTTAGGCTCTCGTTTGTAAAATATGAGCCAGTGCTTCAAACCATTTCAGGGGTAAGGAACAACCTAAAAAGCAGTCCTTTAGGATGACGCATGATAATATGCAGTTTTCTCCTCATATCCCCTGAAACTGAATCACTAATCCTTCAGAGCAAATTTAAAGAAAAGTCCTACTGGAACAGTCCAATTAGAATATAATATAGATTTTCTCATTCGATAAAACACTATCAGACATCTGTCATGGATGAGTGTTCATTTACTGAACTGAAAAGGAGGCATAGAAGGAAACACAAAGCCTCAGGCCTTTCCAACAGAGCCGGAGCGATCCATCAGCCTGGCCTATTTGTCCCTGTGTACGAGCTCATTGCAGATATATTAGTTTAAGTGTGGACGCTTGCCAATAAGTAAATGGAAGATGCAGTACAGAAATGCCAAAAATGTATTTAAGGTCACATACTAACAGTGTTTTAATTATATCATTTGTCCACCAGGAAGCACTGACACATTTGTTTTTCACCTGTAAAAAATCGATTGATTACATTTATGATACCTGTAACTGATTCACCAGTTTAGCATCTTGTTCCTCGATACACCTGTCAAGATGTCAATCTCTCCACCTGATTAACAAGAACCAACTACTACTAGCTCTCATCTAAATCCTTAAATCCATTGAACACCTCTTCCTTTTATCTGTGATCAACATTGTATGCCCAGAAGTTGACTCACAACAAGAGAATGCCTGTCGTCAGCTCACGCTAGTAAAATCCTGACTCCATGGAAAAGTGTTGATTTTCTCACAATAATTGTGTTCGGTTGTCTTCTGCTCTCCTGACTGGGGCTGCTGGCTGTGAAGACTGGAAACTTGTTGGCAGAAGTATCTCATTAGACCGTTTCCACCTTCAGCCCCTCTGCTCGCTGCATGCTTTTCACAAGGTTATGAGACATCTGTACACTTTTGGAACGAACAACAGAAATTACAAGTCCTGGTTATTGTGATGATTGTTAAAGCTAGGCTTGAGTTACAGTGCGGGAAGCTATTGTGCACATAAAGGTGCAAGAATGAAACTTAAAATTCAAGCCAGAGAATGCATTATTGCTGGTGTGAATTTGGCATGAAGTGTTTTAAGTTTAGAGCAAATTGAGAAAACTACACCCAATGTGTTCGAATCCACTCTGTTTACATTGGGTGTAAATGTCAGAGCTCCAGTAATATATCTCTTGCTAAGAACTGAACATCTGAGCACATTTCTTTAGCCCATTTAATCCTAGAAACGTATGGAGAAGATGACATAAATGGCAGGCACCTGTTCAAAACTTTTTAAATCGCACTTTTGCCTGTAAAATGCTGTAAAATCACAGCACGGTGGCTACACACAAGCTAATTAATAATACAGTAGAGTGAGGCCTGCTGTTTGTATGCTCTATCGTAACTGAACTTCATGGCACTAAGTGAGGCAGCCCGGTGCCTAAATTCTCATTAGAGCTTTCAGTTTTTCCTTTCCTTTGCAATAAAACAAGCTCTTGTTATTCCACATTGGCCAGGTGACTCCTCAGTATTTCTTGTTTCTTATAAATTCCTTAAAAACATTATACATTTATCACGTTTGTCCGTGTAAGTGATTTCCACCTGATTCATATCTGATCTGGCTTCAACTGACAAGCACGATAAATTATACAAGCGCAAATAAATTAGTGCATTTTCCAATGAGATTTGGAGTTCACTGTAGCCTCCACAGTAATTAATGGCGCCATGGGTCCTGCGAGAGTGGGACCAGCTGCGTAGTATGTCTTGTCACCAGTCCCACTCTGTTTGACACCTTCGGCCACATCCCTCTCTTCCGATGCCAAGAATACTGGTGGAGTAGTGCTCGGTCTGAGGACTCTTTGTGCCCACCCTCGGAGAACAAACACTATTAAGTCTCAACAACGTGCCCCTTTGCCCATCCCCAGAGCGCAGGCAGTGCCAGCGTCTGTAACTGGAGAACGGAGAGCAAAACAGCTGCTCCCAGTCTATCCTGCATCTGCCACAACTGTGATCTCATGGAACAAAGCGAGAATGCAACCACACGTTTCGACTGCACACTCCAGCCATTGTCCCCGCACTTTCTGTCTACCTTTTCTTCCTCTCTGTCACACTGATAAACAGCCTGTCACTGCTCTGGTTGATTTTTTTCTTTGTCCACATGCTTTGCTTCATATATTTAACTTCACTGTGTTGTGAGACCTTGAATGCTTTATTCCCTTCATACATTTAGCTGTAAAGCAGAGATGCGCCCCAGTTGGTCACCAAGGCCACTGGCTGAGTTCTCCCAACTGATTGATGGGGATTTTTGGGTAACTGCTGTCCTGCAGACAGGTGCTGCAGGCAAACAGGCTGCATCTACCATTTAAACTGTGACTGCTTGTTAATTATTATTCTGCTTTTATGAACCTTGCAATACACAATTTAAAAAAAAAAATGGCTGAAATTGATGCAGCGGAGGACGACGTACCCTAAAATGTTGGCTCTTCCACTTCTTACAATGCAACAGAAGATGCTATTGAGCCGACATGAAAAAACAACAGTAAACTGCAACACCTTTGAAACTCCAAACTCTTATTCTCTCATTGTAGCCTGAGCTCATTCAAGAGATGACTCGACAAACCTCATGCAGACAGCCTGAAGACAGACACATTTTTTCCCTGTGAGTACATTTCTGGTTGAGTTTTGAGTTCAGTTTTCTTTACCACAAGGCTGTTGTTGTACCACCACTGCAATTTTGTCTCTTCAGCAGAAATTGAGGCTGGTGACATAATGGTAAAATATGTAGTACTTATCCGTGAATGACGTGATCAAAATTTATATAGGGATATAATCACATTATATAATCACATTTTACCTTATTTTGTTGAACATCAAGCTCAATAATGTAACATCTACTTTCAGTTCAGTGAATATCATTGATTGTGGTTGCACTACACCAGTGTTTGGCCATAAGCTTAGAACATTATTACATTAAACTCCAGGGTCTTTAAGTCAACTAATTACTTGGACAGCATGTAGTTGAAGGGCAACATTTATAGCCATGTACTAATCATTAGCAGCGATTCGGTCTTTACTTGATCCTCTGCCAAACAGTTTAATTCCTTTCATTCCATATGTCAAAACTTGGAAGTCTGGGAAATTACAACCAACGATTTGTACCTCAGACTGACTCACTCTAATTCTCATTCACAGATCCTTCAGTGCTCTTTGACTCTTTCTCAATGAGTCGTTGGCAGCAGCTTTTGACAGCACACCTGAACACCGCTCCCTGCATGGCTGCATCTTTTTACTCTGCAAGTGCGTGGAAGGTATTTGCAAAACCACTCAGTACTCTGGCACACATCGCAGTTCCTGAAGTATTGACTGGAAATTATGTTAAATAATGCATAATGTGAGTTTATTTTTTTGCAAATGAATGTGTTTCATTCACCATTTAAGATGTAACTATGTGTGTGCATTGCCCCAATCACAGCAGCCTAACTTTTACCTTAGACACCTGCTTTATCTGCAGTACTCTCAACCAATGAAAATGCACACAATTCCATCATGTTCAAAGCTGTGCAATTAATGCTTTCAGGTGGTTAAATGACCCTTTTCTCATGAAAATATGTAACTGTCCTTATTTTTTCAACAATTTCTATTGTACATGTTTTCTGCATTAGATACATTTGATTCGGTACTATCAAATGGATGATGACCACAAAAAAAAAAAAAAAAGACAAGACATAAAGAGAAAACAGGAGTAAGCTCTGTGGGGCTGTACTGGCGCAACATCAGCATGTCAACATGCTTGCAATGGTGACAACAATATGCTGATGTTTCGCAGAATGGTAATCTTATTTTACCATGTAAACATGCTAACATTTGCTTTTTATTAGCACTAAACATAAAGTACAACTGAGGCTGATGGGAGGGTCATAAGTTTTGCAGGCATTTAGTGAAAAGTATTTGACAAATTAAAAAGTTGCAGACTGACTGACCGGCAGTGCCGTCCCAAGAGCCGTGCTGTTAGCATGGCTTAAAAAGCTGAGTAGGGCAGTGGGTTGGGTATTTGGATTCCTTAGCTACAGATCGATAAAAAAACATTACAGATGCCAGTTTCATTTAATATTTACCTTGCTTTACCAAATCTGAGCCACTTACTTACCGACTAATGATGACTGGCTTCCAGAGCTTAGGCACCTCTAATCATTTTTGTGTAATGAGACAAACTGTGAGACATTTTAATCAAGGGAGTTAAATTTGAGCTGTTTATAGAGACTCCTCCAAACTCTTGGCTGCCTGCTTTTTCTAATGTGGCTTCTCCCTCGAGTGCAGTTCAGTTTGATCAGGATAGATGGGTGCACTGTGTTACTCAGCCGCAGTGAAATGTCCAAGACACACAGGCTCTGCATACAACAAGCTCATAATGCGCAGACTTCTGGGACTGACGTTTAAACTGGAAAACAAAATGGGCAATTCTGCCATTCTCGACCTAACATAACAACGCCACTATGAGCTATTAAATCTGCCACAAATTGGCCTCAGCTTGTATTTGCTTCTATAGTTAGATGTGGTGAGGCATGCAGCCAGCGTGGCTGTGTGCCTGTAGGTATGGCAGAGTGTCAGTCCACCAGACAGCCTGTCTAGGAAGGATCAATACCAGGATTACCGACAAATCCCTCCCTTCAGACCTTGTGTTTAAGTGTGTACAATCCTAAAGTGTTAAAGGTTTTCCCTCATGAAGCCAGGTGATTTCAGAACTTTCCAGCTTGCCTGTCAGACAGGCAAATACATGAACCTTCCACTTCTATCCATCACATTTTAACATAAAACTACGAGGCAGGAACAAGAAAACCAAATTAAGTTTTGAAAGTCAGCACTTCCTTCAGGATGCCTTAGTTTTGGCTGCACGTATGTGTGTTCTTAGCTGATCCAGTGGCTGCCATCGCCAGGTGTGGCCATGCAGGGAGTGGAAAAATAAAGGAAGAGAGAAAAGCTGGCCTACGCTGCTAATTTGACGTCACAGTGGAAGAGGTTGACTTTGCAGGCTCCAGTGACTTTAAATAACCAAAACAGATGATTGACAGAATGACTGACACTTAACTGAGGTGAACTGGGAGAGCATGCTCTGCCCTGCCCGGGATGAAATCCATAAGGCCAATCCACATTAAGCTTTATGATCATATTTTGCACTTGATACTGGCAGTGATCGCTTACTTCTAGTAAGCGATCCTGAACGAAGAATTCCTGCCTCACTGCCTTGGTGGTTTATAAAAGGTCACAAAAACAAAAGTGGGCATTGTCCTTGGTTTCTGACTTTTGTTCTGAATCACTGTTCTGCAGAGATAAAGTGGCATTTAAAACATGCGGGTCAGACAGCTATTTGTGTGACACTGGTCTTTGCAAAATCACACAGAAAATGCAAACCTGACATCCAACAATCAATCAATCAATCAATCTATCTATCTATCTATCTATCTATCTATCTATCTATCTATCTATCTATCTATCTATCTATCTATCTATCTATCTATCTATCTATCTATCTATCTATCTATCTATCTATCTATCTATCTAAAATATGTCATCTGTCTTCCAGACATCAGCACAAGAAGAAACATAAATATGAGCAGACCCACACACACTGCACACACCTCAATAAACACACACTTAGCAAAAATCCTGCACAAAACAGTACTTCTTAATTGAAATCACAGGCCTCTTAAACATAGAAACCATCTAACCAGATCACTGTCTTTACTCAGCTAATTCTGGATTCCGGAGCTTTTCAACTTTGAAAACAACACCGACAAACTATCTCCAATATAGGAACACACATCTGCCTCATCTGTCAACACATCATAACTGAGCCAATAACAAACTCTGAGCTCAGAGGGAGGTGGCAGAGAGGTCAGTCAACTGTGTTTGCATGTGTCTGAGCAGAAGAAGAAGGAGGGGAGAGAGAGGGGAGAGAGAACCAGTGTCTGTTCACAGCATGGATCTGCTCTCCAGGTCTACGCTCAGGCTCCCCTGACCCCCCTGGGAACCAAAGCCACAGCGGGCAACCTGAAACCCATGATGTCATCCTCAAAGAGCACGGGCTACTGGCAGTCAGTGAGAAAGTGTACAAAACCCAAAGTCAACATTACACAATTACTGGGGTTAATTGTATTTACAGTTGCACAGCTGTGGTAGATTAAGGGGTTCCCCGATAAAGTACGGTACATGTATGAGGAGAGGCAAAGAGTCTTCGCTAGGGATGTTAGTGAGAGGAAAGATGCCTTGACAAGGATTCTACATTTGACTAAAAGTTCCACAGTGGACCTTCTGTTTAATGTTTCGGTTTGCCATGCAGGGCCGGGAGTCTGCAGGTTTTAATTCCAACCTGTAATAAGACTTGTTTTGTACCTGCACTGATAAACTCCCCTTCAGTCACAATGCTTCAGTGTTTCACTGAATGAACCTGCACATTTTTTGGCTTTCCAGTGATTGCCTGTCAAAAGAAAACCCTGTTGTTCTCAATGCCTACTGTATCTACATATTTCATGTTGCTGTGATGCATTACTGGATGCAAAGGTAAATTCTTTTTTTAACATTGCTTGTTTCAAAAGAGAGATAAAAGTTTTTGCTAGGCCACAGAGGAGTGGACACGGGGGTGGTAGAGATAGCTGGGATGCTACATAAAACAATAAATAAAAACAGAATGCAATCATTTGCAAATGAACTGTGTTTATCAACCACGGTTTGCTGAAGAGTTCTAGAGCCCATGTAGTAATATTCTTTATATAATCACGTGTTCACAAAGTGGTAAATGTTATTTTCTTGGCTCTCCATGCTGAGACATAGTGCTAAATGTCGCTAAATGAGGAAACAGTGTGATCTGAGGTGAAGCACCAGTGTTTGTGTGTGCATGGAGGGAGAGAGAGAGAGAGACAGAGAGAGGACACCAGGTCAGGCATGTCATCACATGCTATTCATGATGGATGGCTATTTCCTCCCACTCTGCAGGTTCTTATATAGGACCTCTGTTCCTGTTCAGCTTCAGTGCTGTTGCGTGGGGCTGATCCTGGATCCTTACAGCAGCTAGAACTCTTTTCCTATGATGTTCTTTGCTGTGCAGAAACTGGTTGTTTTGCAAGTCTTTCCATGCAGCTACTTGGGCATTCCTGCTTCCTTCCATAGCTTTCACTTTCATTCCTCCTAGTTCTTTAATTGCAAAATCAGTAATGTGATATTAAACGCAACAAGCATTCATGATCATTGTCAGGTTACAGGAATATCTTATCTACAGTGAGGGTACTATGGCTTTGGTGTTGCTTACCATGCCATTGGTTGCTTTGAGTTTTTTTTTTTCTATTGTTACATCACTCTAAATTAATGTTTTAACTAAAATACTACTTTATGGGAACTAATGCAGAGCAATCCTGACAGCATGACCCTGCATTCTCTCTCAACATATGTTCATCATTAATGCGAGGATGCTGCTAGGGGAATGTTTTCGATGCTGACAACTTTCCAGACTGTTTTAGACTGACTGAGAACTGGGTTAAGTGTCACTGAAATGTCAGGATGATCTTGTACAGCACATGTATCATCTCTTAGCGGACGCTAATCAGCAGTTTTGACTTTCTTATGATCTGTTCAGCTTCTATCTGAAGGCTCTGTGTGAAAGAATGTAAACAGTCATGGCAAGCAATTAAAGTCTCATTATGCTTGTTTATGACAGTCATCTGCGGCTCTCGGCCTTCAAGATGAAGTCATAAATGTTCATTTGCTCTTTTCTTTTCACAGCAGGAAATTGTGTTCTTGCTTTTGATTGACAATCGACCACTGGAGGCAATTTTACAGTTGCCTAACTGACAAAGCACATTCACACTCTAAATGATAAATTTTGTGCACTTGCGTCACACAGAATCCATTCTTTGGTTTAGGATGAGTGTGTCATGTTTTCCTCTTCACACAGCACATTAACCCTGCACCCTCACTGGACAGCTCTGTGATCAAAGCCTGCCAAATTCTTTGGTGATGATTCCCCTCTTCGGTCCAGTGTCAGGATCAGAGACTGCAGCGGGGAGACGGCATAGCCAGTCAAACAAGCCACATAACATTAATTTGCCATGCCAGATCTTTTGCAAAGGCACACGTGCGTCCATGTGCACGCACACAACGACCAAGATGAGGCACAGAGACAGCTGCCCTGTCACCCTGTGTCTAATATAGACAGACAGTGGGTGAAGAAACGATTGGACGCAGTGAGACATCCATTTAACTCATGGGGGGTTGAGAACATCAAGATGATGATGGAATCTGTTTGTACAGTATCCACAGTATTAACTTGTGTCTGGTGGACAAGAGAAATACAGCCTCATTGGGTTTTTGCAGCAACATATCATCTGAAACCAAAGATCCAGAGCAGTTCAAGAACTGTATCTTCAAAGTCTTTGCAAAAGTCTAATTTATGTTTTTAAAGACAGACGGTGGTTGCCTTTTCATGCACACTAGTAAATTACATTCTAAGACAATTCGAAAAATGTTGGTGTATTCGCTTTGTTGAGTTAGATGAGAAAAATCAATGCCACTTTCACGTCTGTGGGCTAAATAAGAAGCCACAGCCTAGAAATGATTAGCTTAGCTTAGCATAAAAACTGAATGCGGGGGAAAACAGCCCAGCTCGTCCAGGTAACCATCAGAAAGTCCAGGAAGTCTTTGGACAGAGCCAGGCTAGCTGTACTCAGCAGGCTTCACATGTACACTTGACTCCCTCTCTCTCTCTCTCTCTCTCTCACACACACACACACACACACACACACACACACACACACACACACACACATTGAGTGTGTCATTCCAGACATGTTTATACAGACAAAGTTAGATCTCAGAGTAGGAACCCTCAGGGCTTTGTCTTTACCAGGGATCCCCCAACCCCCACCTTCTATCCCAACATCCCTCAATCCCTCCTTGTCCTTCTGAACCCTGGTGAAGGTTCAATTTTAGGGACTAAACTCCTACTTGGCCCCTCAGGACTGTCTGTCTCCCTTTGCTCTGTTTTGCTTGGTTTAGGCCAATTTACTGCCTGCAGTAATACTGTTACCAGCAGACTGTCAATCCACCATGAGAATATTCCCACGGCTCACTCACATAGATGTTTTTCATGATCCGCACCTTATAGCAACACTAACCTAATAAACAACACAGAGGAGGACCTACATGAATGCCACCAACAGGTCTTATTGACAAGGGATGATCATCTTGCCTCGTCAGTCAGTTTGGATGAGTCCCAAGCAAACCTGACTCAAGAAGCTGTAGGCAGGTCTGGGAACACAGCCGCCACCGGGCCATCCACACACAAAGAGCGGCCAAAACACTTCGCCTCTTCTCTGTCTGAGCCTGTCAGCGAGACTGAGAGCCTCCTGTCTGTGATTGATGACCAGGGTTGTGCGTACTTCTGAAGCTGACCCATGTTGGCTCTGTTGGCTGGGAGTCGTCTCTGCTCTATTTAGTTAACATTATTCTTATTATTTCTCTGACCAGCCCAGCTGTTGAGTGCATGTGTGTGTGCACATGCACACAAGGAGGGGTTTTTCCATGCCCTCAGTTGTCCAGGTATGTGTAATGAAATCTTGAGTTCTGTTTTGAAAACCCTCGGAGTCCCAGCCATTTTCGCATTTGAGGTTTTTTTCTCTCAGCTCCCTTCTTCTCCCCTTCCCTCTCACCCCCGTGTACTTCCATGGAACAGTCCACCCAAGGTTACTTACTGCTTAATTTGCAGCACTTTTAAAAAGCAAAATAAACACATGTTTTAAAAGGTGGGGAACACCCACCATCTTGACTACTTTGTGTCCAGAAGCAGAAAACAGTACTTAATTGTAGAAAAAGTGTGTGTGCCTGTGTCTGTATGTGTGCTTAAATCAAGCATTTCCAGCTCAAATCTGAATCAGGTAACCAATAAAGCCACAAGATGTTGGCACTTGAGACAAAAGCCGCTTATCTTCCAATTTCTCGCCAGCAAGAGTCGTGTGCGCAATCATTAATTAAACTTGATCTTTACGAAAAGAACAAGAGAACTACTGTTGTTCAAAGCCACATTACACAGGTGGAGGAGAGGAGGAGCAGCTGTTCAGCTGACACAAATGCGAGCACGATCATAAAAAAACACACACGCACCTCATAAAATTTTAGGGAGTGAGCATGAACTCCAAAACAGATGTGTTTGTGATAAAGGCTGTTTTTTTTTTAAAAAAAAAACTACCATTGCTGACTTGAGATGCAGATTAAATATTGTTGATATAATTTATGTGAACGTAACGTCAAATATGAATACAAAGGCATCTTAAGTATTGTTTCCAAGCTAGTCACTCAACAGCGTCTCATTCAGCTTTTTTCCTCAAACTGAAACGACTGGCAGTGAATACTCACTACACTCTCGACGGTATGCTGTTTCAGGATATGATGATGGGACTGAGGTGTGTTGACAAGCAGAGGACAGAGCTGGAGAAGCTCTCAATAAGACAGACGGTGATGAGCAAAATGCTCTCTGATGTCAGGCTGATACTCTGCTAACGCTGATTAAATGATGGACAGATTTCAGCATGCCCATTTATCTGCAATATGATTTACTACAACTTTTGTTGTGCATTTGTACAAGCAACTATATTCATTAATACATTGAAAATACTTGGGAAGAAATGCATAAATAACCTGAATGAATCATGTTAATATACTTTTAAGCTTTTTGGCACCTAATTTGAAGGCAAACATACAAAGCTGACCACCAATTTCAGCTATAAATCATAAACATGTAATACATAAGACAATTTGTTAACAGAATTTACAGTGACTGGCATCACTCATGCGCACACACACGCCTGCACATACGTTCAAACAGCACAGATGAAGCACAGTTTCCAGATTATACATTTTCAGTGCTCTGTGAACAGATGTCAGTGACCGACTAAGCCCTCCTCAAACATACATGTAGCAAAAAGGCCAAAGCAAATAAAAGATCCAACCAGAGGATTCTATAAGACAAGAAAACCATATCATCCTCTGAAACTATCTGATCCTTAAATCCTAATCTGTGGACTCTGGCATGCCAACATGCACTTGTACACGGCCACTCGTGTGACTTCATCGCCACTTGTAGAGCTACGTAGAGGTAATTAACAGCTGTGTGTGCTCTTGAACACCTGCAATAACAACCCAGGCTGTAGCAGGTTAGCTAGCTGCTACTCTCTTTCTTTTCATTGTAACCTGATCCAGCTACCCCCTCTACGTAAAAGCTCTGAGAGCCATTGAAGAGGCCAAGCCTTGGAAAGACAAGGAGAGAGGCCGATCTCCTCTCAGAAAGGACACAACCGTAACTAACGATGAAGGACCAATGAGTGACTGGTGTGGCTAACTCGTTTTTCCCCTTGAAAGCTGATTTGAAATGCAAAAACAGCTCCGCTTGTCTGCATCAAGGCAGCATTTTGAACTGTAATGTCGCACATCTATTTGCAGAGTTGCCAGTGGGGCTGGGTGATGAGGCTGAAATCAAACTGTTATATGTCATAACATAGCAAAGTATGCAAAGTCATCTATGAAATAATTGTCCTATGATACTGAACACGCTTTCAAAAGCAGTCAGTCAGCTGCTGGAGGTGTTGTTTTCCCACATGGTCAATTCAGGCCAGACCCAACACCACTAATTTATTCAAGGAAGTCTGTAAGTTTTCTGTCAGTGACGACCTCAGGCCTCTGTGCCAGAAACAAAGTCCATAATTGAAGGCTGAATGCCATTTATTGGAGGAGTATTTATAGCTATGAAAGAGGTTTAACCATCTGCACTTTGATATTTCCAAAGTAACACAAGACACATAATAGAGCTTCAGATTCAGACACATTATCTCAGCCCAAACTGCAGGAGAACTGGTCAAAAATAAACAGAGAAAAATATTCAAAATGTCGCTGGGGAAAATCTGGAAAATCATGACAACTCATGCCAAAACACAAACTGCTTCAACAAAGAACAGCAGCTGTCACGAGCTGAAACGACCCACCAGGGATATGACAGACATATATACAGCAAATAGGGGTGGGAATAACTACTGCAAACTGCCACGCAACCTACAGTAACATGACTCACCTTTTGTTTGCAGTAGCGATTAATCTAATCCAATGTTTAAGTACTTTTCATGAAGTGCTGACATGGGTTTGTCACCTGTCACCTGTTTTGGCTGCCTCTCTAATCCTGCAACTGAAGCCAAAACCTGACAGGGATTGCAATGGGATGTAGTATTGTGTGTGAGAGCTTGTTTCCAGATAAAGCAGTGTGTCGCTGGGAGCCAAACATTACAATAGAAGCTGCAAATGCACGCACTTGAACATGAGATTTCCCAAAAGCATTGTGCGGAAGAAGAAGCAGAAGAATTCCTTCATTAATCCGACTTGGAAATTCATTTTTGCACTCTTACGACACACACGCAGGGTCACCTATACACACATTTGATGCAGAGATGTCACTACAGCACAGCGGCCTGAGCGGTTACAGGTTACCTCTCCAGCTACAAGACTATCTCCGTATCAAGTAGCCCATGCTGCAGGAGAACTGGAAAACTCCCCAAGCCCAGTCCTCACAGATGAGCTACAGCCGCCCCACAGACTTATAGACAATATCTTGGGAGGAGTGGCAGCTGTTCCTGTTATTATTCGCTATCATCAGGTTTAGGGTAACACTGTTTTTAATACTCCACACACAGCACGCTCCATTCTGTCCTGCTTGTTCCAGGATGTGACTGAGTCGTTAATTTACGGATTAGCGTTGCATTGATAAGAGATGTCAGTCTGAGGGTGGACTCACCTGATATGATCTATGCAAACCGAGCTTCTTCTGTATGTTCACTGCAGCATCCTCCTCATCCTCCTCTATCCCCCAGTTTTAAAATGCAAAGCTCTGATGTCAGCACATTTCCCTGCGGGCGGCCTCACAGGTACGACTCCAAAGGCCCTCTGCCCTCTCCCCAATCTACAAAGGAACGAAAGGCACACATGAAACCCATTTCGCAATCTGTCATCAGAAACACAGGGCTGGGCAACAGAGGAAGAACACGAACAAGGCAGAAATCGATTTCATCTGTTTCTCCATCTCCTCTCACAGCCTGAGTGGCACTCGCTGTCACTTGCTATTTAGCGGACAAGCGTGAGGATCAATTGCAGAATCAGATACAGTGCAGAATAAGGCCTACAGTCGAGCAGACATGCGAGAATTCAGAGCAAAGCTTCACTCAGAGCGGTCTGTGAAAGACCAAACTGTCAAGGGAGAGCATGATGATATGTTCTGAGTGTGGTGAAACACAGAGCCCCTTCTTCATACAGATATAAAGACTTAGGAACTTTAAAATTTCAGAAAAGAAAGCGTCATGAAACATACTCCAGCAACCTTGAGGCAAGAATATATCAGCGAAATAACACCCTGAGTCACAGCTGGGTACGGGGCTGAACAAACACGGACAAGAGTTCTGAATCTCGGATTTTCCCTTTCAGCTGAAACAGGTGAGTTATACTGTGATTCTGGGTGGTCTCGCTGACCTGCCTTTTCTTAATAAACTGCTAACTTAGAGCAAAATTATGGGCTGACATCCTGCCTGCTACCTGCCTGACAGACGTGTGTGTGTGTGTGTGTGTGTGTGTGTGTGTGTGTGTGTATGAGGGTGAGAGAGAGACACTGTGCATGCTGTAATATTCACTGTGAACACATTTGCATAAAAATGGCATTCAAATGCAGTAATAATATTTGCATAATTATTATATATTCTGTCGTTTTCTGTCTATGTTTCACACTAAAAGAGGCACATGCACGCTAACATAAACACACACACACACACACACACACACACACACACTGCTTTGCACACAGCTGTCTTTTATTTGCCAGGATCCAACCGCAGATGGTGATACAGTGTGAACTTTAACACACAGATTCTTGACATTCCTTACGGGTGTGAGTTACTCTCCGACTCAAACTCAGCTTCGGCCCTCTTTACTTTCCTGCCAGCAGGTCGCTGTCACAGGAGGAGTCCAAGCAAAGCCTCGCCCGCGTATACAAGCCACTATTGTCCTCTCTAGGTACAGTAACTCTATTTTTCACAGCCCTGCATGGGTTCGGCTCCCGACCGTACACCAAGCTGGAGCTGTGTCAGCATATTTAGCTGTTTATGATGGGTCCTGTAGCGGCAAGTTCATTGCTTAATGTAAAAGGAATGTTAATTAAACGATGCAGCACGCCTGCTCACTGTTGAAATCAAGGGGCAAAAATATTAAGTGTATCTGTGAACTCATCAAAGACTAACAAGGATTCTTTGTGCTGCAGTGCACTTAATGAATGTGCATGCGCAAAGTGTCTTTATATCAACTGTTAAGAGGCAAATTAACATTTCTATGCAGAAAAAAAATCATAATATAAAATCAAACCATTTATTGGACATTGTAAGATAAAAATGTTTAATCTTTCGTACACATGAGCAGACATTGACTGCTTTGGTAAATTGCTCAGGTGAAATTAAAGCCTCTGAGAGTTTGTAAAATTTAATGCAGTCTATCAGGATGGATCTCATTCATTTCCGGCACTCCAATCGGTAGACGGAGCCTGTGTCTCGCCTGATACTTTAGTGGAGAAAACAGGATTCTATTATAGTCGGTGTGGTTTATTTTACATAGCCATCCACATGCTCAGCAGAAAGTCAATTAGCTTTCCACTTTGGAGGCAAATTGCTGCCGAGACGGCATTACAATCCCAAAACACACAAGCAAACACACACACAGGATCAGCCCTGCCAAATACTACTTCTTCTGCAGGAGAATCAACACTCAGTCTATCTTGATCAATGTAGCTCTTCGCTTTGGATTTCATTTTCATCACAAAATTAGCAGTTTGGAGCATCAAGTGAAACCATTTGAAATTACATTTGAGAGTTTATATTGAACATTTATCAACAAGGCTTTTATAATCAAGAACAGATTCGGGCAAACAGATGTAGAGCAGCTGAGAGCTCGACTCACCGTCCAAACACAGGACATCAGAAAGCATCCTGTGCCTTTACCGAGCCAGAGCTCCACCACTTGTCTTTCTCTGGAAGAAAAAAAGAAGAGTTATTAGAGGGAGCTCGTATGTCTGCCATCCCGAACTGAAAGGACTGAGACTAAATTTCAAGCTCCAGTCATTTCACCACTTTGACTTTCACCCAATCATGCAAAGTACCCCTGATCCTCTTCTGTTCTTCGATCTTCAATCACCCCCCACTCATCCTGTGCCTCTTTCTCCTTCTTCTTTCTGTCCCATTCTCTAATAACAGGATGTCTCTCACATGGTTGCTGACCTTCCAGGCAAAGAGCAGAGCAGCTTGCAGCTTGAAGTGATTCCTCTTGCCTGTGTTTGTCTCTCATCCGCAACCTCTGATGAAACGATGAGCCGGGCTCTGCGTGGTCATTGTCATAGAGCCAGTGGCGGACTTCCTAGCTGATGGTAGCCAGTGGAGGTACAGCAAAAATATTCCCAGTGATCATAATGATGATCACAATGTTTATCTTAATGCTGACATTCCAACTTGAGCTAAATTCAAGAACGCTCGGTGCATGAGCCACAAAGTGATCGTTCAGTCTATCTATTTATCCTCCAGAGAGGCTGTCTGGAACAAATACAAGCACAGGCCTGCATCACAGGCAGCATCTGTGTTGATAGTGTTATTGTTACAAAGAAAATATGGCTGTGTGACTGTGTCTTTCCTTTGGTATGCGTGGGTGTGCAAAGAACAGAGGGTTAGTATGTGGGGCCACTGGCAGAAATCAGCGAGTCAATGACAGATGGAAAAGCCATACCTGTGGAAAGCCTTGATATGAGATGCTCCTCTATCAGTGTGTGTGTGTGTGTGTGTGTGTGTGTGTGTGTGTGTGTGTGTGTGTGTGTGTGTGTGTGTGTGTGTGTGTGTGTGTGTGTGTGTGTGTGTGTGTGTGCAGGGACTACAGGAAATCTTGAAAAAATGTCCTGGCAGCTGGAAAAGACATTGATTAAAGTCTGTCTGGGACTGAATCTCTGACAGTTTGTCTCTTGATATACCGTAGCTCCTCTGTTTTTTCTGTCAGACAGTCACTGACAAACTGCTGTGTGAGCTGATACACTCAAACCTTTACTGGTACTCTTCTTCTGCTTTCAAACAGAAATCTCCTGCAGCCTCTGCAATCCCGAACAACCCCCCATCCCCTTTTCCCCTTTTTCATACTTGGTCGTTTACCTGTCTAGTCCTCAAATACTGCTCCTGTTGAGCTTGTTAATATGCGCCCAATACCTCTGCTCTGATTGGCTAAACTCATTTCCTGCAATTATGAGGGCGGAAACTGGGGTGAAGGGTCGCAGCTTGCTAAGTTTAGCCCTGTGGACAAACCCAGACTCAGGCTACCTAGATGAGTGTTTGTGTGTTTGTGAGAATCAGAGAGTGAATGAATGATGTATACTCAGTGATGAAGATAGCTTTCACAACCCCTAAAAAATATCTTGTTTGAACTGATTTCATGTTTAAGGCCAGGGTACAAAATGTACTAACAAAATCTTATCCCACTCTAACCATAACCACTACTTGCCTAACCCTAACCTCAACCAAAGTCAAAGACATTCCCACAATGTGACTGTGTAAAAAGACTTATGTCCCCACAACGCAAGTAATACACATCCCCACACACTGTTAGCCATCAGTGCCAGAGTCCAACAAGCTGTAACACTTGATGCTTGAGTCTGTGGTAGACCACAAAGCCCTGCCTTGCCATGCACCCTCGCTTGACATGCCATCCTCATCATGTAAGCCTAATGACGGGCGTTACTCCTGCCAGGGGCAGAGCCAGGGCAAGGACTGGGTGGTGGGTGGCGGTTTGATCGCTCTGTGTGTGTTTAATATTACTCAAAAACACTCACTCAGCTCTGCTTCAATGAGCTTCTCTGTCCTGTGGAGAGTAACAGGACTGTTGCATTCAAAGACAGGACCGCAGGCCTGTTTGAGGTGCAGCAGCAGGTTTTGAACAGCTCTGTCTGGGCTCTGAGATGCTGATGTAAACATTAAGACCTCAGTGATGTCACAGACACAGGCTCTGGTCTGCTGACACTCAGTGATCAACTGCAGAGCACAGAAAGGTTTGTTTCATGCTTTCAACAGTCAAATATTGCCATTGACGCGATGCCACTGTACACCGACAGGCGATGGAGTCTTTAGCTCGCTGCCAGACGCAGAAACATGCACGCAGTGGATCAAAAAATGGTACATGCTACTATTCCTTTTTTAAGGAATTTAAGTCCCCACACACCGATGAGCATTATCTGAAGTGTAATTGAAAAGCAAGAACAAGAATCCTCGAGTCATATCACAAAAGCTGAGGTTTAAAGTTCAATCTTGACCTTGGAAGCAGAAGTTGAGCGACTCACTGAGGTCGATTTAGTGTGTCTGATCATATCTAACCTTTATCAGCAGTTGGCCTTAGTCAAGGAACTAACAATGATTAAATTAACATGGATAAGATGCTTTTTCAGATGAGTGGGCAAAGCCTTGCATTGCAGAATTATTACATTATAATATTCAATTCTAAATGATGATGCATTAATGTGTTTGTCACGTTCATGTTGAAGAGAGTAAAGGTGAGGCAAATTTTAATGACCTGATACAGTGGCAGCTTTCTGAATTGTAGTGGAGCAAATCAAAAGCAAGGACATCAAAATTCTACATGAGTACAGTACTTAAATAAATGTACTCAGTTACTTTCCAGCGCTTTAGCACAGTGGACCTTGAGGTGGGATTATATTATCAGCCATATTAGAAATGATTCACAATCATAACAAAGCAGCAAGAACTCAGCGACATATTTAGACTTCACCTGGACAGACCTTCATCACTTTAACTTTTTTCGTCAGCAGCTCAAAGCCAATTCTTCCAAACGACTCTAAACTCAACTGCATCTCATCTGATCGCTGCTTGGAAGCGAAATCCCCCCTCAGGTCAGACGTTAACACACACTGAGCGGCGATCATGGCACCAATTACCGATAAGCATCATCATCACCATCATCATCACCGCCACAGACTCCTCCAATAACACTGTCGGGGGTCCGGCTGCTCGCCCGCAGCTGCTGCCAGCATCAACCTCAGCTCAGGAAGCAGAATGAGCACCTCGGCTGGGATGTAATGAACAGCAGGACAGCAGGAAAGCTTGATCATCAGAAAGATTAGCGCTGCAGCTCAAAGTGCGCTCCGAAACTCCGCACTACTGAGGGCGTTTTTCCTCTCCCAGCCAAACTGTCCTTACCGTCTCCTTCTCGCTTTAAATGCAGCTCAACAAGATCCCCGTTAGTGTTGATTTGATCCCCGCTGTGGCCTCTTATATTCGCATGCGTCCCTCTGTCTTGTGGCGGAGTTTTCCAAGTGTACCACGCGTAATTTGAGGCTGGTTCAATCTGCAGCCGCCCTGCGCACAGCTCCCACCTCCGACGTCTTGGAGAAGTGCACACCAGTACACTCAGCTCATCTGTTCCCCTAAAGGTGTATTTTCATTGCAATAACACTGCATAGCTCAGGACACTCAGCATGGAGTGTCTGTTCACCCCTACTGTAAATAAAGTGACTGTTTATCACCAGATTATTATCATGTAGGCAAACGGATCAATGTGTGCCAGGTGGGTGTTGTTCCTCCTGTCCCTATGGAGATGTGTACTTTTCCCTCCTGCTGCAGGTAAAGTTTATAAGGTGGCTCATGCCGGTGCCTGTCTGCCCGCCTGTCAAACTCCTCTGAATAATTACTGTTGCAGCTACAGATTTATAATACAGGATGCATCAGTTCTTTGCAGCAATGCTGTCTGTGCAGTGACAAATGCGTGAAAAGCACACAAAACATAAACAGATGATTTGCAGGGGGAGGAATTTCATGTTTCAGTCTGGTGTCAGCTAAAAAGAAAAGGATATAGTGTTTAAAGGCTGTGTGACATACTTAAGAGCTTTGACTACGGTATTCAATGTTGAACCCTTTTATTTGAAATGGAAGTAAGGAGAGAGGTGCTTATTAATGCACAGTGTCCAATGAAAAATCCATTGCACAAGTACATACAGGTTAATTGTTTCTCATCAAAGTAATTTGTGCACAACAAAGGAGAACTGGAACATATATTAACATCGTTTGTGTTAAATGAACAAATAATTAAAATTATAAGCTTTTTAATGCCTGGAACTAGTTGAATGAATTACAGTTTCACTGGAAGCATTCTCGTTAGCTAGTCTGCCCCTGAACTATGTGCATTACAAAATATACATAAACAATCCAACATCACCACTCGATCTATTATGAGTCGTCTCCATTATCACCTGATTGAACTTAAACCTGTATCTATGCATTAACAATCGAACTTGACCTATACAGTGTCTAATTTACACACTGGAGTACACATTACGTTTTTGTGCTTGTATATACTGGGAATGGTTACCTTACTTAAAAACCATAAAAAAATAATAATATAACATTAAAATTTCTCTTTTTCTGAAGGCCAGATACCCATAAGGCTTTTTGTTGAGCAATGCTTGCTTGCAAATAAATAATTTTTCCCCTTAACGTTAAATAGTCCTAAACCTTTCACTCGCTGTACTGATAGCATATCCTTCCACAATATTTCTTTCCTAATACTGTGTGTGACCCCTGAGGGGCTCAGTAGGTCATTGCAGTAAACTACCCTATTCTGCGTGAAACAGATATCCCCCATGAAGAGCTTGACACACGTCCAGCACAAATAAAAAGCTCAGCACAAACACGTGTGTATTGATAATCCACTTGCACAGATACTGAGCTGGCAGGGGGCTAACAGTGTACTGAAATGTACTCCTACGCATTCGTCTTTAAAACTGATAGGACGTGAAAATGTTAGAGCAAAACTAAAGCTTACAGTGGAAACCTCTGACCCCAATGTTATTCTAACAGAAAGAGAGAAATCAGATCGTTTTAATTCTGCAAATATTTAACATCTGACTGACATATAAACTGCTGTAAACTGACACCGCCGCCCTGTATCATCCATATTCATGGGGGCAGGTCAGATGTTGACAGTGTGGGCATGTTTCTTGCACAAAGCCTTGTCTTTTTTGGAGAAGAATGCCTGACCTTCCAGATTAGTGGAGCACACCTGTGGAGAGAGCCAAACATATGCAGAGCGCTGCTGTTATTCACATTATTTATAACTTTCTCAGCATTTTCTTATTGTTAGATCTAACCCTCGCTGTTGCTGTGAGTGACACTGTCTCCTGGACCTACCGCACACACAAAGCAGGTATCATGCCAGGTGAATCCTAGAGCCTCAAGGAACTTATCCCCCGCCTCGATGGGGAAGTCACAGCCGTGGCAGTTGGTCCCAAACAGGTTGTAGTAGTCTGAGTGAGTAGAACATTGACAATGTGTTATTCTGGTTTTCTTTACAACATCTAATTTAATGCTGTGGGCTTCCTACTGCACCTTGTTCACAGTAAGGCTGTCCATCTTCCATGTGAAACATGTTGCCTTTGATTGGCTGTTGGCAGGCGGAGCAGGTGAAACAGTACAGGTGCCAGGTCTGTTTCAGGGCATTCATGACCTCCTGCGCAGCAGATAGGAGAAGTAAATGAAGTTATTATTATTACACAGTCCATCAAATGATCCATCAAATAATTCAAGGAAAGTTTTTGAAAATTAAACAATGACTCACATGCTTGATCTTTGAAGATTATATTGTTTTTTTTATAATTCTCCATAAATTTTGTGACACCTTTAGTAATTAACAAGTCATTTCTTTGTGTCTCTCTATGTGTTTTGAACTGCATTTCCCAATGATCACACTGCATCATTGACAACACTACTTCAACGCTTCTGGACTGACAGCATCAATGAACAATCCCAATTTGTTCTACTGTGACTGAAGAGTAAATATAAACAACCAAATGAAATATATTCACCTTCTACTAACACATAAGGTACAACAGATAATGCACATGGGTTGCATTTGTTTTAATGTTAAAACTTCATTTAATATTCACTGCAAGCAGCCAGCATCTGCTTAGTTTCTTCAAGTTAATGATGTTTTTTGCATTAGAGGTGGAGAACAGTATCCCCTCAGTTTTACAACTCACCCCCAGAATCTTCTGCTGGCAGCGGGCGCAGCTAGGAGCGAAGAACTGCTCGTAGCAATGTTCGCAGTACACCTGGCCCTTCTCCTCCACAAACCCATGGTCTGCCAGGGAGGAGTGGCAGTGAGCACAGTTGAATTCCTCGGGGTGCCATGACTTGCCCATGGCCACAAGGAATGGGCCCCTGGTAAGAGGAGGCAAGGACAAGGGGTTCAAACATTCTGCACAGCAGTTGTGTAGACTTTTACACTGAATTGTATAATCACTGAAAAATGTTTACTGTTCCAGAGTTCATATTGCGAATGCAGTTTTTTCTGCTGTTATTTACCTGATGACACTATTGCACTTGCTGCACATTGGGGTGCGTGTGCCGGCTGGGATGTGCTCAGCACGCTGAACCAGAGAGTTGAGGTCCTGTGGATGTGGCTGTGGGGTGGGGCGGTCTGGACCTCTGGGAGCAGGGTTGGCAACTTTGCCGAATGAAGGAGCTGCTCCACCCTTTGGAAAACCTAAACCAGCGGGGAAAATAATGGGGCAGTATTCAAATGGAAAAAATAAAATAGCTGGCCCAGCATGCGTGCACTCGATAAAGTACTAGACAAAATGTACTTTCCAAAACTTGAAATTAATAAACACTGCACTACATGTGCACAGTTTAGGTATGTGTTGTCAGACAATGAACGGGACTGATCTGACAATCTCTAACCTCCATGCCTGAAGCATGAGACAGCTGGGTTGGACAGAACCACCCCACCCAGCCCAGACAAGGGATCAATTTTTCCCCACTGAGGGAAACAACACATTCCCAGAGTCAGAGGAGACACCTGGAAAAATAATCCCCCTCCTCTCATCTCAAAACATATGGAGAGGATGCACAGTTTTCCCTCATTCTCTTTTAAAGTGCACAGACGCATCCAGGACAGGAGGTCAGTGTTGTCCGGCCTCGGAGGGAGCACTTGAGGGTAAAGGCATCGGGACAGAGACACTACTGAAAGAGAGCACCATTATCAAAGACTTAGGAGGTCAAGGGACAAGTGCTTCCTAAATTTCCTTGTAACAGAGAGCAAAAAGAATAAACAGAACGGGGCACTAGCAGGAGTGTGAGAGGACTGTGGGAGTGGGTTTCATGGTAAGAAAGACACTAAGTGGGATGAAGGTGCTCAAAGGGTTTATTAGTTGATAACTACTCGCTGAAATAATGTTTCTAATATCCTTAATATAAAGAGTTGCTCTTGATATAAGCATTATTAGCCAATTTCCAGTGACATTATCAAACATAAATGTGTCTGAGCAGGGCCACAGCTACAATTAAGAGGTAAAAGTGATTTTTTTTCTGGGAGTCTGGGGGTTTAGCAACCTGGGATGAGCTTCCACTTAAAAATGCACACATGTTATAGGCTGATTCCAATATTTTTAGAGACAATATGTTTAAATTTTACTACTTCTTACAAAAAGGCCTTTCTGTTGGGATATAAAATGTAAAAGAAAACATCAAACTTTTAACAGAAAATGCAAAAAAATGGATACAGCCATGACCTCAGTATGTTTTAGCATAGCCTGGTGTCCGTTGCACTTTCATTGTCAAGAAATGACAGTGACGATACAAACAGAAAGCCAAAAAAGTCTGTTCATCAGAGGAAGAAATGCCAGTGCAAAAAACATCTTTTAATGGTATCACGATTTAGCATCTACTATCCATTGACCAATGTTGGATTAAGCCACATTGAAGCAGGGAATTTCTCTGGAGTCAAAGTATTTTTTTCACCGGCACAAAGTGACTGTGTGCAAAGCTGGAACAGTGAGGTGGATGTTGACAAGCTGTCAGTCTAAACGAATCCTTTGGCAAGAGCAAAAGATTGAGGGCTTAGCCACATTAAATAGGACAGAAAGTGAAACAGGCATTTGTAAGTCTGCCACTGCTGTCTTGCTGCATAAGGAAGATAAGGAGAAAAAAGGTCAGCTTGAGTAGACATCCGAACTGAATCACAGCAGGACTGCAGAGCTCTGTTTCGTCTGTTCTGTCTCTCTAAATTTAGAGCAGTGGAAAGCAAAGCATACGAGTCACTCTGACAAAGCCCCCATGTATAAAATTTTTATGCAATTAAAGCATCTTTTAAATAGAGTTTCTGAAAAATATGCACAGCTTAAATATTTTTGCTTTTGGAGGGGCTGGCAGTTTAGGTTAAATTTTTAATTCCTGTAAATAAATTCTAAGGTCACGCAGCACATTCCACATACCCAGCCCAATTCTACACGACCACTATGAGATATGCGCTTGTTTACTTGAACTCAAGTATGTGTTAATCTGATAAATAACACAGCTGACAGAGAGCAAACTGTGGCCTCTCCTGCTCTCACCCTGTGGCACCTTTCAGCAGCCGTTCCCTAAAGGGTCTTTAGGGAGACATGTTGGGGCACATAGTGCATCTGTTCATGAATAAGTGCACATTTGTGTCGTAGTATCGCTAATAATGACCCCTGACTGATGCCTTTCAGCAAATATTTACCCAGACCAACCCGGGGTCTCGTGGCAGGGCTTGCTGTATTTAAAGAGCAGCTTTCACACAAAATAAAATACATAACTCTCGATTTCCAAACCTGTTTAACTAAGGGGATCTTGGGTAAAGCCAATAATCTCCTTAATGGAATACCTCTGGTTTTTATAGAGTTCATAATCTTAAATGGCTGAGCAGCAGTGATTTAAAAGAATAATGCTGCCCTCTGGAGGTTAAAAGAAGCAACTACACAAAATACAAGATTCTTGGCAGAGGCAGAAGCATTTCCTAAACGGCAGTAAACAAGAGCAGGACAGGATTTCTGAATGTGTTCCTCTACCTGATGGACCTCCAGGCTGGAAGGAGGGCTTGGTCTTGAACGCAGAAGCAGGGATGACGTTGCCGTTCCTGGGTGCTGCTGCAGATTTGGAGTATGTTTTTGCTGCAGGCGAGGTGTGCACAGTGGGAGCGGTTTTGTCAACTGCCTCACTGGGGAACAGATATATATATTTCGTATAAATCATAACTCACTGCGACACACATATATTTACACATATATGCATTTACTGCATCTTCTCTTTAGTGAAAAAGCTGATACAGCCTCAACCAGACGCATGCGATCAGGTCAACTGCAGGTACTAACATTTACAATCAGAAGGTCAGAATCTCAGTGACACATGCAAACAATCAAGGCAATTATGGGGCACTTTTAAATACACCGCTGCCTACTGTCCATATGGTTTTTCAATTACTGACATAAGGAAACAATTACAGGTGGCGATGCCATCGTATCTACTGTACATGTAGCTCACCCACTAATAATTTCTGGAGATGACCAGTGGTATAATTTCAGTGGTGGTTTTCGCTTTTATTCGTTTGAAAAAGCAAAGATGGAGGTTTATTTTCCTGTGGTGGTGTGAAATGTTAAGAGCTGCAATATATTTTAGTAGAAAATGTGAAGCACTAGTCTGTCTAGTCCACACCCCTTGTAAAAAGTTCACAGCTTTCATTGCAAGCTGAGAACCTCCTGTAGGCAGCAAAATTTCTCAACGAGTGAAGACTGAATACTTTAACAGTTAACAGTAGCTAACAGTTTGGTACATACAATCTGCTTCTGATCCATTTCTCCAATATTTGACTGAATCTTAAAGATCTTTTTTTTCTGGCTCAAGCATCCTTAATGTTACTGGAACAAAGCCGGCATCCGTTAGGAACGTATGTTTTCTAGGTACACAGACAAAGACATGATCACTCAGCAGCCATCACGTAGGCACTGCTGCTGCTCAGATAGACCGGTTGAGCAAAGGATTTGCACCAACGGGTGAACAATTTGTAGCCCTGAAGCTGTTTGGGTTTTTGGTGACAGCACACTGTACGTTACTCACAAAAGATCCTATTGTGCTGTCAATCACAGATTCATGGTTTTGCATTTTATCATAGCTTTAATCCTCTCTTGCTTTTGTTCTCTTATCCTGCCTGTAAGGAGTTTCTGTTTGACTGATCATGACGAGAGAATGCAATTCAATCACCCGCTGGTTTTCAGCTATGGCGTCTGTATGTAATTTCAGCATGTCTGCTTTCTTTTTATCTCCCTCCTCTATCCAGCCCATCTCTTTCCACCACTCATTCACGCTCATCCCACCCAGTAAATCAAAATTCACAACAAAATATTTTGAAAGAGCTTGATCGGCACAGAAATTCTGATGTAATGCAGTCACAGGTGTGTGTTTTTACCACGGCGTCCAAAGTGGCTCAGCCAGTCATAATCAAGGACTGGGACTATCCATTTCATAATGGAATACAGATCATACCATGTTTGGAATTGGCACATTAACTACATGCTTAATGTGTGACAAGATCTGACATGAAGCTGTTGATTTATGTGGCAACCAGTAACTTGCAATGACAATAATAACACCACCAAATGGTTCCCAAGGTTAAAATGTTTGAACAGTTTTTAGAGAACAGGCTACTCTAAACAATGTTTTGTCTCATTGCACACATAAGCATTGTTAACCATCTATTTATTTTCATATAACAAACCTTCACCTACTGGAAGTTTACTTTTCTGAAAAACAAGGAATTGAAAAGAAGAGATGAAGAAAGAAGCAACAGCAGAAAAGAAAGAAAACAGTTTATTGAGGTAAACTCATTGAAAGATGACAAATGAAATTACTTTGGTTAGTGTAGAAAACAGAGAGAAATGATACAGACATGCTCAGAAAAATGAAGAAACAGAAAGTGTTCAGAGGAAAGTGGAGGCTCAGACATAAACACTGTGGATGTACACGGCAACATAGTGTAATGCTGCATTCCCTAGCACACGCCCATATTGACTTGCATGCATTTCATTTACATTTTGAAATATAATTACACATAGCAAAATAATATGCGCCTTAAAACATTGTTTACAACAGAGTCTGTTTGCTTGAGTATCTTGAGTTGTTTTAACTTTTGGGACGGTTGATAAATAAAGGCTGTGACAGTGCTGGTATGCAAAAAGGAGGCAATGGAAGTTTAATAATGGTCAAAATAAAATAAATTAAACGAGTTAAACAAAAGAAACAAGACAAAACAACACCTTGCCTCCTACACATTTAGCACTCGTGCTGAAACGTCATGATGCCAATCTCTCAGCTTCTTGTACTTGTGTCCTATAACTTCTGGGTCCAACTTGTTCGCTCTGATTTGCCCCACAAGACAGGATTAAAAGAGAATGAAGAGAAAGGGGGAAAGTTGGAATGTTAAGATCGTAACAGAAAAGTAAAAGATAAAACAAGGAGGAAAAATAGCACCGCTGGAAACGGATACAAAACAAGGGATTTTCCGCTTGCAGATGTGTACGGAATTACAAGCCGAGGCAGATGTGTAATATCTGCCCTATTTTAAATCTCACTAACAGAAGGAGAGCAGGAATCTCCCTCTGGCAGACCTGCTATTGCCCACAATACCACTTCATTACCCACAGTTTCCAGTGAGTGACACACTGATTGGTTGGGGATCTGGTACAGAGGGCAGACTGTGTTTACTGCAGATTAAATCGACTCATGACTGGGAACAGTAGTAGCAATCACAGCCTGTGCTGAGTCCATGGCTGTCTCCACTCAACCGTCCGCCTCTTAGAGCTCTCGATGTGGTTTCTCTAAATTAAGCCTTAAATTAAGCATGATACTGGGGGACCATAAGATCAGGAAATCAGGGCTTAACTCTGAATTACAGGCTCCTAGACATGCTTACATGAGTACTTTGAAGGCCAATTCTGAATTTGAAACCTTTATGATCACGAAATTACTGTAACAGTAAGAACATCATTGCTAAAACACATGCATTATTGTATTTCCTGCAAAAGTACTCACAGATGAGAAAAAGACAGACACAGAGACAAGCCAGATCTGATTATATCTAAAACCGCCAACCACTTACTTTTTCCCGCTGTTCTCTGGAGTTTGGTCTGAAACAGAGAAGGAAAAATAATGGACAAAAATTAAGTAAAATGTATCATCAATGGTCACAGCGAGTCACAATGTTAAAAACAGTGCTGCAACTTTTTCTACAGTAAGTTCATCTTGTCATACAAAGAACTACATGACTGAGTGAGTGCCATCCCTACACAATAGACCCTGATTGGACCTCCTGCTATCCCCTATTGGAGATCCATCAAATGTTCAAAGTTCATCACATACTCCTGGCCTGGTAACATCATTTGACAAAAAGAGAGGCAGTTGAAGACAAATCTCTCATCTTACTTCACTCTAATAAGCACATTACTGTAAATGTCATTTTGCATCAGTTAAGCCGATCAGCACACACACATGCACACAACCCCTAAGAATGGAGTGAGGCCCAAAGCCGCAGCCTGCTCATGTAACCATCGATGTCACTTATAGTCAAAACAGTAACATAGAAAATCTATTAAATCATATGGTGATGAAAGCTACTATGACACAAGTAAGTATGATATCACCATAATCTACAGGAGCAATCAAGTTTTTAAAAAGAAATATGACATAATTACAGTCATATTAAAGCTTCTAAAGAAAATATGGTGCAATGGATTACCCTAAAATTGGTACCCTTTGCAAAAATCTGTCATGTGCCCCAGCCTAAAGAGGTTTAATGGATCTGAAATGAACTGACAGCAATACCAAGCTTAGCCTTACAATACTCAGCTATTTCCTAAAATTAAATTCAGCCCATTTCAGCACTTAAAAAACACACAGCAACAAGTCAGAGTGTTAAGTCTGTTGGTTCGCACCATTTTCAGTGCCGGTGAGCTGGGCCAGGATACGGAAAGAGCGGGATTGCGAAGTGCCGCCCCGGGGGTGCCAGTCCTCCGTGTCCTCAATCAGACGCTTCTTGCTGGCATCGCTCAGCGGAGATGCATGATTCTCCGGCTCCACGTCAGGTTTCCTGTACAGTCAACCAAGAAAAGATCAAGTTAAAAACAACCGTTGAAACAATTATGAATTTGATATTAACTGTTCAGTACAACAGAGCCTCTACCATAGGTACAGGATCCAGGTAATACACACATGCAGGCTTAGAAACAACGTTCATACTAACAGCAGACACACACGGCACACATGTACTATACAATGCGATGGGTGTTCCCCATTCAAAGGTGCAGCTTGTAGATACATGTCTCACAGTATGAGCTAACTGCTGCTTGATTTCACAGTTACCTCCTAGGTCTAGCTGGAGGTGGAGTTCTGCAAGTGGGCAATGAGAAGGTGGTGAGGGAGAAGGCAGAAACACCGAGAAATTCATAAGTAACATTAAGTGCTAACTATACAGTATGACACTGCACTGTTTATGTGGGAGAGTGAAGAAACTGTTCTGACCTATACTTACTTAAGACTTGTCTGAGGCTCACTATTAGAAAAGAAAACCACAGAGTAGAAGTCAGACACTACCATAAAAGGCCATTGTTATGTCTATAAAGGGTGTTGACTGATGAGTAAAAAGGTGAGGAGCAATTAGATTTACTACAC
Organism: Chaetodon trifascialis; assembly: GCF_039877785.1. Lineage (NCBI taxonomy): Eukaryota > Metazoa > Chordata > Actinopteri > Chaetodontiformes > Chaetodontidae > Chaetodon > Chaetodon trifascialis. Next base: position 10,474,139 of record NC_092075.1, read on the forward strand.
TAAAATGGTGAAATTAAACACACCAACTACACATTAACAACAGTGAGTCTTTGAGAGATGGAAGTGACAGTGACCATATCTCACCACAAGGTGGGAGTGATGTACTTTCAAAATATGGATCAGTTTTTCTTCCCAGAGTAATTTGATGGTACTCTGGAAGGCAATAATATTTCTGTAAAGTGTTTACATGCAGAGTTTAGTTCAAATTTAGTCCCAAACTATGAATCAAGTTACTGTCAAAAATCCAAGAGTGTGCAATCCTTTGTCTGTGTGTTCGTTTATGTGAGTGTGTGTGTGCCACTGTGTGTCAACTGAGTCAAGGTGAAGGATGATCAAAGACAAGTCAGGCTATTCTTAGCCAAAGCAGAATACACTTGGCAGTGATTTGTCTAGCCCTGAGTAAACACGCTGACAACGGTAGCAGATGAGAGGAAGACAGATGCCAAGCTGGGTCACTGCAGCAGCCCGACGCGCTGACAGGCCTGCCTACACTGGGTGTGAATACAGAATAAGCTAACACACGGCCTGACGCCACTGAGAGAATGAACGACCAGTATGAGCTGACCCCCACTGGGTGTCCCAAGGTGTCTCAGATGAGATTATTTACTGGTGGTTTTGCAGTTTGTTTGGACTTAAAATGAGCATGTACTGTAAGTGGATGAGCATGAATGTGAGGTTTGTCAGAGTTAGCTCAAAGAGGTGCAAGCATGCCTTTGGTGATCATAAACCAGAGAGATGTGAAGGCTATAATCACATTCCACATGGTTAGAAAGCTTCTGCAGCACATATATTATCATTCACAGCACTAACTTGGTGTCTGTCTCTTCTTCCTCCTGTGGGCAAAGAAGGGGTAAATGGAAAAGGATTGAAGCCAAGATGGAGCATGAATAGACCAGTTTTAGGAACAGACCACGGTCCCAAAACACATGTCCTTTTAATGAAAGGCCCTTCTGAGAGAATGTGCATAAAGAAAACCACAGAAACCACAAACAAAGCATGCAGGTCAGGACACAAACACACACATGCTGCAGTACACTCCACCTCTATAAGCGGACAGTCCAAGGTTTCAGGCAACAGAGAGATTGAAGAGAAGACACAGTTAAGTTGTGCCTGACAATGACTCTTCATTTTATAACAACAACATTCCTGAAGAGGCTGTTCCCACTACTGCTAACCCTGTGAAGCACACACAGATATCAGTAGGTTTCCCAGATGTATTTAAGTGTGAAGCCACTTAAAAACAGATTTCTGTGACCTATTTTTTCAGGTGACAGGGAAGAAAGAATGAGTGGCAAATCACTTAAACCTAGCTCAGTCTACCGTAACCCAACCAGTGAGTCAAACCCTGCGGATGAAGCCCGGTCCAGCCAAACTTAGCTCTGTCCCCGATCCCTAAAAGCACAGAGCTGCCAGGATTCTGGCTAATTAGAAACAAGTGTTACACCAGCAGTGTCTGTTGGGCAGACTGTGTGTTTGGCAGACCTGCAAACCCCACTGTCAATTATAGATAGTAAGGCAGTAGCATCGGTTAGCATGTTGTCTAGACTCCTTTCCAGTTGCCCTGTGGAAGATTTGAACAAGATGTGCAGCATGCTTTGGATTTTCCTTACACACAGCTGTGTGAAAACATAGGTGATGGGCTGCTCCAGTGTTAGCTTTTCAAATGAAACACATATTTATAGGCATGAGGTAATACCAGTGGATATTTTCTGTAATATATCGGGATATTTTCTGTAATATATTTCTTCAGGTAGACTGCATAACAAAAATGTCCTCTAATCTGTGGCCTCTGTGAACCACAACTCCTTCTGGACCTGCCGACTAAAGCACACAGCGTGCATGTATTACTAAGTCATTCAATAACATTTTGCACTCAAGCCAACATAAATAGTGAGTTTGAACATATATGTATGACTTCAGTTTCACTCTTCAGATTAAAAAGGGGCAGTGTAAGAGAAAACATATGGTAACTGGGTTTGATGAATGGTACGTACCCATTGAAGTGCTCTGACAGTCCCTGGCTCTCCAGAAGACCTCGCCTCTGTCCCATAGCCACCTCACAGGCATTGGTGTTGGAGTAGAGGTTGATAGGTGTGTTATAGACGGAGGGCTGTGGGACATTAGGATGGGAGGAGGGGGCTGTCACTCTGGCTGGAGAGGAGGAGTTAGATGAGGAGGAAGATGCATAGGGGGAGGTGAAGGTGGAGCGACCAGGGCCGGGCCTGGGAACCGAGTTGGCTGGAGCTGAGTCTGGGGCGGCGGGGCTCGACTTCAGCGGAAATGGTGGCTGGGGTGGTTGAGAAGGGGCAGCTGGCGTGAAAGCGGATGATGCAGAGGGAATGGTAGCTACTTTAGGGGCATCTGGGGAGGAAGAAGATGTGACCACACCGCTGCCCCCAAAAGGCCGGGCTGTCTTGTTGTATGCAGGACCAGTCTGACTCGACGGCTTGGTGAATGTGGTGCTTGGGGCGGAGTGAGTGATTGGAACAGGCTTAATGATTTCTTGAGGTTCGTCCTGGATGAAGGTGGAGACACACAGCATGCACATACAAAAAAAAAAAAAAAAAAATCTACAATCAACTCATGCATGTAAACCAGCATTCCTAAAAGCACTGCACCACAACCATATCCAAATCAACAGTGATTTCACACTGCTGGATGAATGAAAGTCATGCCTGTGCCATACAAATTTAAGAGGTGCTATTACATGTGGCCTCTGCGATCAGCTATGCATGCCAAGCCAATCTGTGTTTAGACATAATCTCAGAAGGGCACAACACGCATGCTCACTTTTTAATAAACTGGTATAATATTAGTAAACAAAAGGAATTCAGGAATTTGTGTGAATATTTTACTTCATACCTTTGGCACTCCATTGTTAGGGGTACTGGAGGGTCTGTGAAGACAGAAAGAAAAACACACACATCCTTATAGCAGCCATTCATAATGTTGCAATAAAGTTACATTTCTGAACATTAAAGGACTGGGTGTGCTAACTAATATGAGACTCAATTTATGATTTGTCAGAGCGACATAATTGTATCTTTGATGTCATATCATCATTAAAACATCCCAAAAAGGAGAATTCTAAATGACACATTACCTATCTCATGCAAGGTTCAGGTTCTGGAGATTGACTTTTATTGCTAGCTGAAGTATGGAAGCAAATGGCAGCCTGAACTGAAGGAAATATTCACAGCTTTATGCTTTGGAAAATGGCTAACAATAATCATATGTGATTTTACGTCAAGGTGCTAAAACATGTAAAAACCACCAGTTTGTGTGAACACGCTGTACTTCAGGCTGTGTGTCCACATGTAGACTGGTGTTGAAGTTTGGCGTACGACTGATTTATACTTATGATTGAAGCAGCTGCCACAGTTTTATCACCTATGGGAGGGGCGGGGGGTGGTCTGTTTGTCTCTTCTCTTGAGATGTCCGGGATAGAAACCGGCAAATGTCCAACAAACTGTTCATCTCCTCCTTTTGTTTCATTATTAATACTTGCAAGCAGGTCTAACACAATATCAAAATTTGGAAAACTCAAGTATTAGGATGTATTGTGTATTAATGAATATCAGAACTGCAACACATCGTACACCCCCCATCATGTCACACAAGGCGCATGTAAGCTCCTGTTAGGGAACTTATCGCCATTAGTGAGACACTAGAGCTGAAATGCAGACAGATGCCTTTGTTAACAATCTGTCCTATATTTGGTCCAAATATGCAGACAGGGTGTCCCTAATTCCTCATAAAACAAAAAAACAAAAAGAGTGAGTCAGCAAGGCTGGTTCCGGACCAGGCGCTACGGTATGTCCACTGACGTCCTTCCTTTCTCTGCCATATTAGGAAAACAGTCAACAAACTCTCACGTACTTCCTTTCTGACTGAGCAGAGGCGCAACAACTGAGGCTTGCAGCACGTTATTAAAGAGCCTCACCCTCCGACCAGATGTTGATGTCATCTGTGCCCATACTTGCATTTACAGTTTCCACTTAGCAGTTAATATAGAGTATGCTTATTTTCCAATGTACTTGTATTATTGGACCTACTTATGGAGAAACAGCACGATGTGCCAAGGAAAACGGTTAAAGGTCTAAAGATCAAACAGTACATTCCATTACAAATAGGACCCAGTCCACAATGAGGCACTGTGTATCTGCCATCAGTGGCCCGGAGTGAGGTGGTTGGGCGGATTCGGCCTCTATCTGTCTTTTCCCAGTGCAAACTGAATAAACACTTGCTAGGGTGGTCCTGTGAACATCTGCTCAGCTCAGCCCCTCTGTGCTGTCCTGCTCCCTGCCCTGCCAGACCTGCTTTTGTTCCGATATGACAAAAAAAGACAAACACCGGGTGAGTCTGTGGGTCACAAGCATATATTTACTTTTTGATGTTGAATCTCAGTGTAACTGAATAGTATCATGACTCCAACTGGTCTGTCATTGTGATGTAAGGTGTCTTCTTGGTGTTATGTCAACTATTTTTCTACTTTTCAGTCTGGAGATGGCTTCTGTTTAATGATTTTGGATGGTATATGTGCAGCATGCTATCTGTGGTTTACAATTAAAGGCTAGATTCTCAAAATGTTTAAAAAAAATATGTGTTAAGAAAGTATGTTACGTATTCTTATTTATACATTATACATTGTCAGTTTCTCTCAAACAAAGAACATGAAGAAAACATGACGTGTAATATTTTACACTTAATTGTACTATCCTCTGTGTTACAGTGGATATGTATTCATCACAAAATGTGATATTTTATGGGTTTTCTCTCATGTTAGATGAACTAAACTAAGCCATAAATACAAAAGATATAAGGCAGAGGCATTTCTGATCTATATTTGCAATTTATTTGGTGTATCAGACAGCTTTCCCTGTATGTCAAAATACCACAGTTTGTGCTACTCCATGTGTTCATAATACAGAGAATCTGTGGCCCTGTTGAGGATGCAGTCATGGCTTTGCTCAGCCGAGAGCACACTTCAGTTGGTTCTTCTAAATCTAATAAGGATGTCTCGCTTTATTAGATTACAGATGCTGATATCTACAAGATGTATTTATGGATCAAATTTATAGAATATATAATTTTAAAAAAAGCTAATAAATGAGTGCAAGATACAACTAAACAGGTTATCTTGACAGCAACAGTGTACTTGGATGGAAAAAAAAAACATTTGGCTTTTGTCAACATGGACACATGCACACACAATATCCTGTTTCCATCACTTTTGGGGACACTACATAGACTTACATTCATTTCCTGGAGACTTACCCTAATCCTAACCCAAAACTAAACCTAAACTTAACTCAAGTCTCATCTCTAAAATTTAATGATTTACATTCTGGGGACCCATAAGTAAAGCAAGTCCCAATGTCCCCATTAAGTAATACATAACCTCACACACACATATGCTGACATTGGTCATTTCTGGGGACATTATACAACCATAACCACTACTTGCCTAGCTCTAACCCCTTACATCATATCCGTTTAAACCTAACCTAAACCTAAACCTAGACCTAAACATAACCTTAACCCAAGTCTAATGTCTTCCTGATTTACATTATGAGGACGTGTCCCCATAAGGAAAGTGAGTCCCCATGATGTGACTGAGGAAACAGATTCACGTCCCCACAACATGTGTAATACATGTCCACACAGTCACACATATACAGCTCCAGAATAAGAGAATGAGGAGGTTAACCGGAGGAATAAGCCTGAGGGCAAAGCAGACTGACGTATTTCCACCCTGCTCCTGTCTCTTTGACGGCCAAGAGAAATAGTCTGGCATATGGCATTTGACTGAATGATGGAGAGGCTAATAGACACAGCTTTCTCACCACACACGTATACGTCTTAGCAGCTTATAGACTCACATATTCATCTTTTAACATAGAGGGACAACTGCACAAATAAGAGAAGCCTTTCATTTTCCATGTGTTGTTTTCACTTCATTTTCACACATAGTTTCTCACCATATTAAAGCAGGCCTGGAGCGAGAACACAGTACAGATACTGTACGACATGTGGGAGGATAGAGACGAGTAGATTTCACATATGCTCTGCATGTCATGCACAGGTTACATTATTCCAAGACCTTGTTGAACAAGATCTGGCCTCTTACATTTAACTTGTGTGATAAATGTTAAAACTCTGTGGGAAACCTGGCAAACACTATCTGTTTTCTCAGATTTACCGCCGCATGAAAATTTGAACCAAAGCATGGAAAAGAAGGAAAACAAGGAGAAAAAAAAACAGAGGAAAGCAAAACAAAAAAAAACTCCAACAGAGGGATGTGGAATTAGCGGGTGTGGAAAAGAACTTTCTTTCTGTATTTCTGTTTTTCTGTGCAGCCAGCCTATCCGCTCAGTGGCAAAACTCACAGCTTGTGTCTGGCACATCCTGTCTCTCCATGCTCCCCCTCTTCTCAATGCTCCCTCATATTTCACCATGAATGAACATCTTGGAAGAGGGAATTTTGTGCTGTTGAGTAGTGCACACAAGGGCAGTTCTTTACAGAGAGTCGGGGACGGAGATTTAAAACTGTGGCAGCCCTAACAATGACAGAAACGTGACTGCTATTTCCAGAGCTAAAGCTTATTAACATGGAACTGGACAGCCTGCTGCTGCTGTCAGTTGCCTGGACACTTCGCTAACATGGTTATTGCCAGTGCACACGTGTCAAGCAGGAACCCCGTGTACTTGCCCATATCAGCAGTCACATGCATTGTAGTGATGGAAGGCATTCATAACATTCATTTCCCTGTAACGTCCTCTCTATGGCACTTTGCTGTGTGAGTGATGACTCTCTGGTCATGTGTGCTTGCCTTGGCAAGCAAATAGCAGAATGATAGTTGACCACAGGACTAAACAAAAAAAATTCAGATTGCATTTAATTGCATTTAGCGATCCAACCCACATTGAGACCAGATTGAAGAATAAAGCAGGGGAATGAAGGAGTTCTCCTTAAGGTCAGATCTCTGGACACAGCGACCACAACAAAATAAACTGCAACTCTAGTTAATGCATCTTTTTTAATGCAGGTCCAAGAGAGCCTCCATCCTTTCTGACTTTTCTTCCGACCACCACACCACATCTGGCTGAGGCAGCCAGGAGTCAGTGGGGGCTATGGGCCGCATTGGACTGTCCTCTTCTTCACCCTGTTATAACCATTCCATAAGACTTGTTGGGTGTACATTGGCAATGTATGAGAATGTATATAGATTCAACCCACAGCCGCCGAGCTGACTTGTATCTAGATATAGTAAGTGGCCTGTGGGGGAAAAGGAACAATATCGATATCACATACTGGAGGTTTTGGTAAATCAAATTTAAAGTTAGAACAAAGGAGGTTGTGTAATCAAAAGAGGAAGAGGGTAGCTAGAGTAAGAGGATATCCTGAAGGTCTAGGTGTTTCCACTTTTCATCTGGAGAATGTTTTTGAGTTCGTGAACAGTTAACAACTACCAAAAGCTCCACACTGTCCTGTTCCCCCAGAAACAGGCACACAAATATCCGCACGCAAAGTGGGAAATAGACAAAAATCTGAAACAATCTTGCACTAAGGGAGCTGACATGAATACGTGCGTAAAACATCAGAAAATAGTTGGATCGCAAAGCCAGCAGTGCTGATCTGTATTATCTTTGAGGTTTTGAAACCAGGTGCAGGCAGCCACAGCCTCTGGGGAGTGGTGTTTCGTTGTGTTATGCTGCATATTTCAATGACAATAAATAAACACTAATTATCATACTTTCCTGAAGATACTTCCCACGGCTGCCTGGTGTAATGGACTCTTTGCTGCTCAGCAACAAGACTCACATCACAGTGGAACAACAAGTACCCGTAAAATCCACTGATTACTGCTTGTCATATCCATGTAAGCAAATATCCAAAGGATGGAAGATAGGAAAACAACCATATTAGCTAGAGCTAGTGAGTGCTAGCGGACACTGCTTTGCCTTCTTTCCTGAGACCACAGTCTTGGAAAGCGAAACCTGGTTTCTCCCTCTGTCACACAACACAGAACAGCTCCTTGTTCATTCAGACTCATCTTGACAGTTCTGTTATGATTTACTATATGGTGGAGCAACAGGATGAGGAGAGTACTATTAAACCCAAAGTCCATTTCCTCTCCCTGATGAAAACAATTTTCCCCGATGGATGCATAACGAGAATTAACAGAATAAAGCACCTAGCAACAGGGAAATAAACACACTGGCATCAATGACGGTGAGTTCCTTTTTGGCAAGACAATATACAGAACACTGCAAAATATGCAATACTTTAATTGTGTTAATTTGATGCGGGGTTTTTCTGTGCGTTACAACATTTCTAACTATTGGAAACAAGACACGTGAAAGTGTGTGACAGTCATTTTATAGCCATTATTTTTATAACTACTTAAATGTTATTTAATGAGTAATTCGGGTTTGATTAAAGCACATATAGACTTGGATTGGATGCACAAGTGTCTTTTTGAGGAAGTGCTCTGAGAATGTGAACAATGACAAAGTGCCATGTTGGTACTAAACTGTAGTCACATTAATCATCTCTTGGCACTCTTGGAATGTTATTATGACCCCGACAGTCTTATCAGTGATCATCAAAACCGTAAATCAAATGTGAGAACATGGATGGAGAAAGTGATGCATATCAGAGAGATTTCTTGTAGTTACGCAGTCTTCTTATAGGGCTGCATATAGTACGTTACACTGAGCTTTTGGTACATGAAAGGACAACAGCATAAAGGTCACTGAGACGTTTAATCCCACTTTCTTCAAGCTTCTTTGCACTGATATCATATACTTAATTTTCAAGTCCCAAGTGAAAAGTTAACAATTTCTTTCATTCTATTCATTCTGCTTAAACCCAGATTAGGCTCCATGAATATTATTAGTATTACACTAATTATAGAATTAGATCCCAGTGGAGGCTGTGGAGAATTGTTTCTGACTCATGTGGTCTCTATTATTTCTATGGATGTTATATTCACCAAAGAATGTTGATTTAAATTTTTTTAATGACTGATTTATTCCCATGAATCACTTTATTCAAATTGAGGATTTTGTTCAAGGATTTTTTTTTTTCTCTCTCTTTTTTAAGGGTGATGACTTTAAATATAATGACAGACGCTTCATTCAAAATAGGCCTCGCAATGTGTGGCTCTAAAATTCATCTTTCTGTGACATGGAATATTAAACATGCAAGCCTTCCTCGAAAAACGCAGCCAGAAATGAAACAAACAACAATCATGTATCATTTGTACCGAAGAAACCTTTGTTGTTTAGCGGGTGATTTTAGTTGTAGTTTACATATTCTGTGAGGCCCGAATGTTTGATGTTTCATTGTGCATCCATTACCCACAGCAGATTACATGCAGCTGTGGGACAGGGCTATTTTAGGACTATTTTCCCACGATTAAAGCGCAGAGGCCCTCTCTGGCTTTGAAGTGGTGGTGGAATGACAGGACATGCAAACCAGGCTTTGACTTTTTCTGTCAACATGTTTTACAGTTTGGGAAGTGTGCGTGCTTCGCTTCCATTTGTTTGTGTCACACTAAAGCTACTCTCCTTCACACTTGACTGCAGAAAATGGACTGTGCTTGGCCAAAGCTCTTGGCTAAAAACCATCAGAGAGGCTCTTTTGTTTTGATTCATCTTCTTCAAGGTAACATAAAACACTTCTCCATCTGAACTGGGTGAACTTGAGCGGTGCCGGTGAAAAGTAGTTTTAAATTTGAGCCATTTCTTTGTATTACTAAACCAACTGAAGGTGTCCCTTTGAGTGACACTTTGGCCTTCTTGTAAATGGACTATAAACGCTGTTTGGACTGAAACCTTTTCCTGGTGGACCTCAGTTGAATCCCTGTTTTCTTTTCTTTGAAGCACATATTAAGGAACAGAGGGATTTCATTGAAAGTGCTCCTAATACTGCACTAGAGCTTTAACACACTCAAGGGCCCCAGAATACCAGGCTCTTCCTTTTGTCTAATGGGAGAAGCAGAGGATCCGTTGATGAACTCAGCATGCTCAAACCAAAACTAAGCTGCAGACTTTTACAGATTCTGCAGCATACACTACACAGCCAGGAAGGACATGTCTAAACCATTAATTGACAGCTTCTCTGTAACATCACATAATCAAAAGGTTCTTTATTCCATCTTTCTGAGGAGGAACTGAAGTTTGAATAAGTCAAAGACCAGAAGGCTTAACCCTCAGTTCTACTGATTTGCATTGAATGTTTTTAATGTGGTCTAAAATGTGATGCTACACCATTCCGTTCCATTGAAATGCCCTCAATAAAATTAAGAGAATCATTATAAATCCAATGTCATGCTAGCCACCCCCTGTCCTCTAATTTTAATGCCAATGACAAGACATGTAAACCAATGCTATCGTGCAAGAAACATCAAGCTAAATTCCATCTTTTTAATGTTCCTGAACTCCTTACGGGACCTCTGTGGCATAGCGTGTGCTGTGACAGAAACACTTGGAGCACAACATGAGTTCATTTGTTTCAAATAATGAAAAAGCAAACTGAAACCAAATGGCAATCAAGTTTTCTATTGTTGATCAAAGATCATTTTGTGTGTTCAGTACCCCGTGAAAAGCAGTCCATGTGCTGTGTGTGCATGTTACCTCTGTAGAGTGAGGCTGAGATTGCCTGTGCAGGCCTTAATCTTGTTCTGGGCCTCTAGGTGATTCATGCTGTCTGTGGAGATGCCATTAATGGACAGAATGATGTCTCCAACACTCATCTTGGCTTTGGCCGCCTTGCCTCCATCAGTGAGCTACAATGACACACATACAAAAAAAAAAAATGAAAAAGAAGCTCATTGTGCACATATTTGCTCCAAACAGAGAAGAGTATTGACAATTGACATCAACTCTGCCTCTTGTGTTAAGATTACGCTGTGTTAACATTTGGAACATTAGGGTTTGCACCAGTAGTTTCAAACAAAATGAAAAGAGAAAATGTTGTGTATGTATATTGGATTTATTTACTTCTTGTAATCACCAAGAATTGTGCTCTCCTTTCCGTTTCCTTTCTTATGTAACTTTTGTCAGATGATGATCTTATCTCTTCACAACATCACAACATTCATGGCCCCGCCACCAAAGCAATCTGCCATTTAAAAGAGCCGAAACATTCCCACAATGACGACTACCAAAGCGTGAATTTCAGTCAAGATTTAGAGATTTATTAAAAGCTAAAAAACTGAATTTTTAATTTACACACATACTTAGATGCCGTACTTGGAAAGAGCACCACCGCCAATGAATACGGCATCAGGTGGGGTTGGTTGTGCCTCTCCCAGCTTTGCAAATCTGCATTTGGGAAACGTACGACTCTTAAATTCTCCCTTGTTGATCATCTCAAGCTCTGTCAGAGCAAAATGCAGACTGAATGCCTCATCTTCAGTTCTCCCCTCAGCATTTTGCTGTTGTTGGATCTCTGAGGGACATTCAGAGGCCTGAATCCACTCCAGGGTTTTTGTTGCTCTGCTTTGTTATTGTGGGGCTGAAAGGTGGGCAGCTCATGTTCTCTGGAGCAGCTCCTCCTTCATGATTTTAATGTATTTGGCTTTACCTCTAGTCCATCTGACCACACAAATGAATGCTGTTCTTATATACGAAGAACATGCTGTATTTCAAACCCTCTATGTGTAAAATAAACATGTAATATGGGCAAAGTGAGGAAAAGCTAATTAAATATTTATAGAATATCCATGCATTTAATACTTCATAGCTTCCATGTATGGTAGCAAAGGCTTAAGAGCTTAAAGCTCTATAACTGCTGGTTCACCAGAGAGAGTGAGGTGGGGCTGAGGTTTATCAGATCTTGTATTGTTTTCACCACGCTGAGACTCGCATTTAACGCACAGCGAGTAACGCAATAAAACCATGACGATGAGATGACTCCCTTCCAGGTGTGGTGATTGAGCACTGATTACACAAGGCTGTGCACACCTCATCAATCACTCCACACACTCGCAACACACCTGTACAGCATTGCTGGCTGCAAACTCAGGAACAAAAAAAGAACACTGCGTCCTTATTATCTCGTGCAGGCTTTGTCACGATCATCTTCATGTCTCAGCTGCATGAAAGAGCAGCGCTCACGTCACCTGAAGCCTCAAACATTTAAGCAAAAGATGAACATGGGAAGCACATTCTAGTCTAAGTGAGGCCCATGAATGTGCTGAGAGAGACTGAGAAGTGTAATGAAGATGCAGTCATCTTCAGTCGCAAACTTGAGAGCAGCTGTTTATATGAGCCAGCTCTGATTTAGACAGCTAAACACAAACCAAGACGTCCCCTCTGTCCACTGCTAAAGAATGCACTCACATTAGGTAACACTAAGCAGGCTTTCCCGTAATTTTATAAAGGAGCCAATGAGACATAAAGAATGTGCCATTGTGTTAACCCTCATAATAAAACAGCAAAAGGGTGGGAGGGAGGGAGGCTGGGAGGGAAAGAATGAGGAAGTGACAGTGACCGACACATTCTCTCTGGAGCCGTGCTTTCCTCATGTCATTATCAAGTAGATCAGTAGCGGGACGTGTGGAGCACATAGCTGAGGCTGATGTATGCATACCAACGTCATGGAAACCCATAGAGCAGCCACATGCTAAGTGTTACTCACAAAAGAGGCAGGGTACTCACTACGCACGCATGAACACAGCTTCAACTGACTCACTTGACTCGATGTCCGGCACAGACTCACAGACACACCTGCCAGCGTTTACCGAGTCTGCCCTGACTCATTTGCTTTCAATAAAACAACTCATTGCTCTTCGGCGCACGGGCTAATAAAGAGAGCGCTATTCAGAGATCACTGGCATCTGCTGGCTCTGCCGAACTCTGCTAGACAGCTCCAGAGGTCAATGGCAGAAAAAAAAAAAAAAAAGCTGCTGAAGGGTTGTTGAATGAACTCATCCCTGGGACATGGATTCTTTTTCTCTCAGTCTCCCCATGTCTCCCTGTCTGTGCACCTTTGTGTGAGTGTTTCTGTTTGTTCGACAGGAGGAGAGGGAGTGAAAAAGAAATCTGAAGTTATCTCCTTGTAGGGATGTGAGAAAGAATAGTATACAGCTCTATATATGGTAATTCCTCAAACATGTACTCTTTTAAGACGTGAAGAGAGGACTTTTTTAATGTGTGGCTAACAGGGTTTAATGCTTCAGTCTGTGCGAACAGAGAGCGCTTTATAGACCCAAACCTCCTTCAGTCAAACACTGTCTTTCTCACATGGATACAAAACAAATACATGTTACAGTAAGAATCCCTGGCATTCACAGTCTATAAATATAAATCAAGAGAGGTCTGAAGCACTCGTGACAGAGAGCAGATAAGTAATGAACTGGAACTTTGGCTGTGCTACTCTCTCAAGAGAGCAGGATGTCTCAGCAACAAATCAACCACATCACACTGTGCCAGTTATGCACTTAATCAAAATTTGCAAAACACGCATTACTATTTTAAACCCTGCAAGGTCAAATAAGAAAAAAAAAAGAGTGATCCAGGGCAGTTTCACACGGTGTAAACTGAACTTTAATTCGGAGAGTAAAAAGGTTACGAGCTGGGGCTGTGTGTTAGTTTGGCAGATTAGAAGGATGTTTCCAAATGAATGAAGTGTCTTTCCAACTGCGTTTACATGAATGGGATTCCAGCTACATAATGGTGTAGCTGCTGTGCTGATGTGGTCCTCTCCACACTGTTGGTTTTACTGCTGTGCAGTCACTGGTAATGACTAGCTGTTCCACACTACACATGTAAGTGCCTCTGCTCCTTCAAATGTAGCTTACAGAATATTACACAATACTTGGCAGATCTATCTCGGGGCTTATAGTTAAATCCTATAGGACACTGGAGATTATGACATTACCAGCTAAAAAGACCCTTAATTTATTGTTGCTACAAATGCCTTTGTGGAAGAACGCCATCTTCCCCTCATTGTAAAGAGATGAAAAGAAATTGAAAGGGATTTTGCACAAGGCTAACTATAAAAACACATAAGAAGTGGCGCAGGAGCCTAGAAAAATTAGCAGTCCATTCCTTCCATGTGTCTTCCATTTGTTATTCAAGCATAATCAAATATAGCCATAAAAGCAAATGATTAAAAAAAATAAAAATCCGGTTCATTCTGAAGATTTAGATGTTTACTTAGCCTTAAACTTATCCATAATAAGGCAATAAATTAATACATAACACAAATAAAGGGTTCTCTAAGATTCATTATTGGTTAAACCAACAAAGTGAAAGCAGCTTTGTTAAGTAGCTGATACGGCTGAATTCATGAAATACACCGCCTCTCCAGACAACCTAAGCTGCTGCCAAATCTCTTAATACACTAGAATTCTTTACTAAACAGATCAATGCAACTGATTTACAGTTATAGCATAACAACAAACATTTTTTTTTCACACAAAACTCTTTCTGGGAGAATACTGCTTCTATTTCCAGCACTTCCATTAAAACCAGCCACATCTAAGGTAAGGTAACACATTTAAGATAACACTTCAGCACTTGTGGGATGCTAATCGTCTTCCATGCTGGTGTAACTACCCGCCTTCTGTGAAATTATGGAGTAAGGATGAAGGCTGTGGTCATTTGAAATTTCAGAAGCCATGTTACAGGAAGCGCCTTGTGGTGAGGACTGAAGGCCTGTGAGATGCATGTCATGTCTGTGTAGGGTAGACTTAGACAGAGGACCTTATATGGAAAAGACTTGGGCCTAACATTATGCCATCACAAACACACAAAGCTAAAGCAGTTTGACTTACTCTTAACCAGAGACGGTTCAGAGAGCAGACAGCACACTTACAGTCATTTCCTGAGTCTGTGTCACATGGCTTTCCTTGCCCTTTAGGAGATTATTCACTTCAATGGGAGAGGTGAATGTGAGCACAGATTGTGACCGACTCTCTTGCCCCAATAGTGAAAATAAGTAAATATTAGACCTATTTGTCACGTCTTCCAAACATTCTGATACTAAATTGGCATTTTTCAGAAAAACAAATCAGTAGAGAAATAACTTTGTGACCTGCAAGATACTCTGTTGAGAACTGGTTAGCAGGTTAAAACGTGTGGGAAATAAGGTGCAAGCATTAAATTTGTACATGTTTTAACATGGATAAACAATGGTCCATCAGTAATGTGTTAGTGTTAAACACGCCCAAGCTTTGTGCAGCAATAATAACAGGAACAACTTTTGACTCATGATTTCAAAATGTTGTCTCTGAATTTTGAAGCTCATCACACAGTATCACGTTCCCCATCCAGGAGGCAGGACAGTGGTTCCTGTATGCATTCAACCTGCAAAACTCATCAAGAAATACATCACCCTGCTGGATCTCTGAGAAGAATCTATCAAGAGGACACAAGACAAGACAGCACACAGCAAACCTGCTGCGCTAGCACAGCAGACGCCATGAAGTACGCTTTATTGCCAAGAGAAGTCTTCTCTTTTTTATGCTTGCACACCTGCAATGCCTCGCACGAACTGTTCAAACTGTAATGAGGCGGAGATATGAGAAGAACAGCAATGTACCCTACAGCGGTTGGGAGGGGACTAAACAGCAAGATCTCTTTTTTCCTCCAAGCCAAACATCGCAATTAAGGCCACTTGAACAGAGGTAGCCCCGCGGTTGTCATGGTTTGACCCCAGTCTCTTACTACATCAATCAGGCTGCTGGAAAACACGAGATGCCAGGCAGACCTACATACGAGCTCTTACTCAAATCGCCATGACGACGCAAACAAAACAACACAAAGCAGTACCAATCCGGCGCTGAATACTGAATGCTCTTTAGTCAGGTCAGAAACAAACCCGGGCTGACTAGCACTGCTGAGGCAGATGATATGAAAAGGCTTTTAGCCACCAAGCGCTGGTTTCCACTTCCATCCATGATTCATCGGACTCTCCTGGGTTTGAAGCGGACCTCTTTAGATTTGGCCACAGAGCATGACCATCGTTAGGTTTCACCTACTGTTTGGATGGCAAAATGTTCAGGCTATATAATTTATGAATGAACAGGCTGACACAAAAAGACAAGTTCACCTCCTGTTAGCATAATATACAGTTTCTCTGCTTTCCAAAAGCTGCAACATGAACGCATAGGTTTGTGAAAGCTACAACAACATAACTTAGACAGCCACCCCAATACCAACACATATTTTGCATTACCGTGAAGGTAATTTTTACTTTCAATGACAATGGTTACTGTTAAATGGACTGCATTTATATTGCAACTCAATCCAGAGAGCTGTCCAAAGTACTGTACTTTTCAATGCTGTTATCACCGTGACTGTGACTATCAGTGGTGATGACGCCTTAAATGCAGCAGACCTTAAAAAAACAGCGATAATCATGGGTTGGAGTCTAAGCTGCAACCACCACGTGCAGTGGCCTATTGCATCTCTGAATTTAGTGGATTGCTCCTTTGAATATCTTTTAATAAAAAAAAAAAAAAAAGCATGAGTGATTTAAATCACAATCAAGTGACAGCTTGGTTATTCTTTATAGCTCTGCCATATAAGATTGGAGAAATTGAAAGCAGATGTCCTCGATACAACTCTAGACAGACCGAAGGGAGATCACACTGGGATCAAACACATACTGCAGATAACAGTTTTTTTACTAAACCCATATGCAATCTGAACGCATCTTTAGCACCCTGCATGGAATCACAGATTATTAAATATGCCTTGTGAAGTCCATACACAGAAAGCTGTAAAATATTGGATAAACATAACTGGTTTCTATCAAATTCCAGTTTCCATGTAAAAATGCTCAAGGGATTTTAATACAAGAGACAGATCAAGAAATACAC
Organism: Chaetodon trifascialis; assembly: GCF_039877785.1. NCBI lineage: Eukaryota > Metazoa > Chordata > Actinopteri > Chaetodontiformes > Chaetodontidae > Chaetodon > Chaetodon trifascialis. The sequence continues at coordinate 10,490,980 of NC_092075.1, forward strand.
ACAAACTGTTTGGCAGCTCTGCAGCACAGATCACAAGCTATCTGTCTCAATGATTTTCTGAAATGCCACAGGGATTTTTTCACTGCTTGATTTTATTTTTTCTGGACCTGAGCAGGACCAAAACTTATGGCTCAATGTCCGACAGAGCAGGCCAGATGATACTTTATCCAATAAGCTCCACACATGATACAAGCTTCTTTCTGTATTAAATGTAAATCAATGACAAACATACAATAAACCATATTCACACAGTGTCCATTTTACTCTGACGTCACGCTCAGGGTGGGAAAACTCAAATGCTGCTATCCAAAATGCAAGTCGTATAAATGTTGTGAAGCTGCCAAATGGTGATCGTTTCAGTGCGTCCTGATTGATCAGCAACTGAAAAGACAATTGGTAGTGAAAGTCCAGAGGGACATCAGGCCATATTGCAAGGCAAAACAACATATTTGATAACCAATTAGCTTCCATTAGACAACAGCTAAACAACGATTTCTCACATTTCTCACAGGATTTCTCACTGTAGGGCTGTCTGGCTCTGTCAGATCCTCTTCTCTTAATACATATGCACAAAGACGACCATTTACCCCTCATGTTGATGTGGGTTACCCACATACGCTACATCATCGCATTCCTCTTCTCTGCGAGTGAAAGTGGCTTCACCATATTAACAATAATAGCAGTACTTGAAGAAGAACTAATCTGGAGATTCAGAGTGCAAACGTGGAGCTAAAATTAGTCTGCACAATGTTAACAGTATCACACGCCACTAAAACAACATCAGAAGGAAAGATAAGAGGGGGAAGTGAGGGGTTGGTGGGAAAAGAGGGGGAAATTTTACTGTACTGACCCCAACGTGACCTACAGCAAGCAGACATTTAGACTGGTGAGAGTTATTGTTATTCAGTTATTACTTGAGCTTCAGCTCTGATAACCTTTTCTTATATATAAGAACATTAACATTATTGGACTAACATTATATAATAATGTTAGTCCAATGAATTTATGAAGATTATGAAGATTAAAGATATCACTTACTCCAGTGTTATGTTTTCCACTGTTTCATAAGCAATGCAAAAATAATTGAATTTTGAGAGTGAGTTTCCCATGTGGAAGCATGTCAAGAAATGCCTAAAAAGGAGCTGGAAGAACTACAGATGACGGGGACGGAAAGAGTCTGGGGGGACAGGACCGGCACGCTTAACGTACAGAACTGGACCCTTCCTCCATAAGTCATCCTTATGGTATTGGGTGGTCTCACTTTCAAAAATCCAGCTGGTTTATTGAAAGTTAAGTCTCAAAATATCCACATTTACAGACTCTTTAACAGTAGTATACACAGTATACAATACAATGCAATCCAGTCTAACAAGACTAATTCATCTCTATGGTTGTTTTTAAGGTGGCTGGTATGGTAACCATTGAACGTTTATTTTGTCAGCATTGCTGCTCACAGTGTGAAACCCAACTCAATATCACACACAATATGACTTATGGTATGCACTCCACCACATATTTTGATTTTGTGTTATTGCTAGGCCAAAACCAACTATTCCCAAAAAAGGCATCGAGATTACAGGCTATGGTGGTCTCATAAGCAACCAGCCTTATATACTGTACTGTGCCATGTGTAATCTGTGGATCAGTTACATATGGTAAGCATATGTAAACTTATTACATCATTATTCCCTGGCAATCTCATCCATCTAAGATAAATAAATATAAGCTTTAATGTGACAGCAACATATTCTTTACTGCAAAGTCTATTTAGCATTGTGGGTTGCTAATGAACCTTAAAATAGGCCTGTGGTCGACACAATTTTCACTCATCTTATGAAGGAACTGAAGTAATGGTTAAACTGCTGGCAGATGTTTCCACGTATGTACCTTCTACTCACTTACTCCTCCCTTTACACAGTTACTCAGTTACAGATTAGAATACACTAATCATTACAGATTACTTAGTTGGAGAAGTGATCTTATGACTATTAGATTCAAACTTTTCTGCTTTACTGCAGGAAAAAGATGTCCACCATGCTTTATTTTGGCTGTGTCTTATGGACCATTAGGATTTGGAAGATAAACAGACAGAAGGGACACTTATTCCTGGCGTCTGGACAATGAGAAGAAATCCAAGCCGTTCGTGGTGCCATTCACTGGTTGTGCGCTGGGTTGAAAATATGTCACAGGAATGATACTAACCAATAATGCGATGGAATGAAAAGCAGTGAGAGTCATGTTGCCTGGCTCAGCAGTGCTGTGGCATGCTCCAGACCACTTATGACTCAACAGCACAGGACTGCTGGTGGACACAGGAGGTATTCAACACTTTTATGGTCCATGGAGCAGAAATGATCAAAGCCATACTTTAAAACCATACCTACCATATGACATGCACTTGTGATTTTAACAGACTCAAAGCTTCTGCTGGGCTTTTCTGACACCTTTCCCAACTCACCTGTCTCATTTTATTTTAAACTCTCTAGTAAAAAGATGACATGGCTCATCCCTAAGAACATCACAATTATGCATCAGGTGCACATCTGCTTTTCATCTGTCCTGTGTGTTTTATACAGTGTGCTTACTGCAGAGTATGGAATGAAAAATCTTTCTTACCTTTCATGAAGGTAAGTCAAGTGTAAATAGTAAAAATCCAAAATGAAATTAGGGTCAGTACAACTTTATCCAGTGGAACTGCTTTGACCTGTTAAAAATGAAGGGCGATTTTGGCCAGATGTTGCGTTTTCATAGGCCAGTGCCAAATATGCAAGGGCAACGGAGGCAAATGGAAATTTGATGCTTATTTTGTTGTCCTCTTCCTGTCTGAAAATGCTTTTTCTATTTTTTTATATTCTTATATATGAATGTGCTCCCAAATCTAATAAGTGACAAGTGTGGAAGTGCTTCATTCGCTTAATGTTTTTTTAGATATGATGTTAACATGTCTACTGACAGCTACATGCCATTATGACAACATTAAGTCCTGCGTGCCATTGTTATCATAGTGGCAGGGGCATAAAAATAGTCTGAGCAGCTATGCTGGCCTTCTGTTCTCTGAGAGTAACTATGTCCTAACACAGACGGTCACATTTCCACTTTAGAAAAAACACTCCTCCTCTCCATATGCAACATTCAAAATTCTGTTACTGATCCAGCCAACAACAAATAAACAGTCACTGACCTTGATCATGACACTGAGATTACAATTACATAACAGGAAGCAGCAGGATCTGGATAACAGTGCTCATTCTGCAGCAGCCAGTGTTGTTGTCAAAGCACAGACTACAAGCTTCCTACACTTAATCCTGTTTGACATGAAGCTATGTTAGTATAATTGAGACACTTCAGATGCCCTTGGGTTGAAAAAGACTGCTACTTGACAAACCAACAGTTAGCTGCACTGCAGACTTTTGATTTATACAACTATCAAAATGTTTTGCACAGAAGCACGCTATGCTGCAACATGAACATAAACAGTGTGACTATGTATAGGCTGAGGCTGAACCACTCTCACAAACATGCTTGTCCAGCAGCCTTTCTACCGGCTGTGGCCTCAACAGAACCTGGTCACTCAGAGCCGAATCCCAGTTTGAGTGTATGTGGCCCAAAGTTCCAAATAGTTATTACAGAACCACTGCGGCTTTCTAGAGTTTCAGTCAGATGGGCCGTTTAAGGACAGGTTCCTGCTTCTACAGCAGATCCAGTACACATAGTCTCCTGGGCCTCGCATCGGGAATAACACCAGGGAGAAAGGCCAGGACACTTCGCACTATCACTCATCTGAACGACCGAAATGACAGCAGCCGTTAACAGCTATTGGCTTAATCCTCCAAATATATCCTGAAAGGCCATCAGAGAAATTCAAAAGAGGCTTTTTTTAAATTGGCGGATGTTGTGGTTATGGTTCAGTTATGTAACATTATTATGACAATAGTTGTAGCCTTGGCGGGAGACTGAGTGACAGAGGCCGTGAACTGTTAGAGAAGTTGTCTAAATCCAGCAATGAGTGTCACACAGGTGATGAATGGCACATGTACTTTAATCAGTGACTAGGCAAATGGCATAGTGAGCATAAGCAGCATTCCTCAGAGGTGATTGTCGTGGAGTGAAGGGTACATAAGTGGTGTGTGTTCCACTCACCCGTGAGATGGTGAGGGGCAGACAGAAGTCCTTTCCTCCTTGCAGTCTGAAGCCCCAGGGGGCAGGGCCAGCCAGGGAGACAGTGTAGCTGCTGCTCATGATTCACCTAGAGACAGAAGAACACATACTTTACACTCGATTGTGCATGAACCCATATTAACAGGCATATAATCCAACAGGAGGCAGACTCCACACAGGCAGAACAAACATCACAGATACACGAGAGAATACAGAGGAGAGGAAGAGAATAACAGGAAAAGGAAAATGTAAATAAACAGCACATCATGCACAGTAATATACACTTGTGCAGCCAACAACTGGCATCAAGAAAAGATTACTGTTTTCAAGGGAGAATGCTGTAAACTGCAAATTAAGCTTAACCCAATCAAAAACATGCCTCTGCTGAGTCTACATTAAAGATATGCTATAGCTTGCTTTCCATCAATGTGCACCATGAATTTGTCAACTAACGTCTAAAATACTCTTAAGAATATTTCCTCAAAATGTAACCAGACCTGACAAACTTTATCACATTGAAGCTATCTATATTCTGTCTATTACAGTTCTCTTCTGAAGCTGCTAGCTCTCTGTTGACAGCTTTATAACAGGATCAATGTCCTGGGTAATGCCATTTACAATGGAGGTGACGGCGAGAGGACAATATATCATGCACATAATCCTCTGAAGTACTATTTGACAGATACACTGAACTGGCAAACAAAGACATAAGACATAACCTATAATGAGGTGTGCATTGCAGGATTTATTATACAACAGGAAGTCAAACTCTGTGAGAGTTAAAATCCTGTGACACTCCTCAGCGTGGACCCATGGTCATTTGACAAAGAGCACATGGAACATTTTAGACTTTAGAGCACAGAAGCATTAAATGCTGTTGGAATGGGGAAATAGGGCTCGCACTAAGCCACAACAAAGACTGACAATCATTTGTTTACCTTAAAAGAATCTCAGATCAGCGACTCTGGAGATGCACTTTGGACCTATTATGTCAGTGTCCCCATACTGAACCTACTGCTTGTAAAAAAAAAAAAAAAAACCCTCTGATGAAAGTTACCCAGACTGAGACAAACTATATTTTCTAAAATAAGAAAAAAACAATAGGGAATGTATGCCAGCCTGTTTTTGAATAAACAATGGTACGTCTTCACACACAGGCAAAATAAAAAAAATAAATAAATCATTATCTATAAATGATATTCCCCATAAAACATGGTCTACTGACCTGCTCAGTACCTGTATAATCCTCAACACTCATTCCCGGGGTTTACAAATGGTGATTAAGAGATTGAAACCTTGATAAAAAATATCTTGCGTGCATTCACATCTTGCTAAGACCCCCGTTAATCCCTAGTATGCAACACAGTGAGCATCGACCTTTCCTCGGGCAACTGTGATGCTGCTGGGCCAACACAGGGAAAGAGCAAAGGTGAGATACACCCTGGATGGTTGGGGCTTGATAACATTTTCATTGGAGGGCAGATCTGCCATTTCCATAATTTTCAACCATTTCAATGGCGACATGGGCCATCATCTACATTACCTCATGGATGGATACATATACCATATCCTGAATGCACATGTGTGCATTCAAATTAGACGGACAGGTCCAAAAGTGAGACAGGGCTAAGACTATTTGGTGCAGTAAAATATTTCATGCACTATTGAGTTTCACCAGTTTAAGCCTTGCCTGCCATGAATTCCTTTCCCCCCCAAAAAACCAAAGCTGAAAGCTATTTATTGGAAGCGAGACTGAGGTTAAGTGCAGTCACATGTTAAAATTTAGTGCATTATTACATTTACTAGGTTGGAGATTGAGGAAATCGGTATAACATATTTGCAGAATACACTTTACTTTCTGGTCTGGTATGAGCATTCAGCTATCAGACGGTACTGGATCTGTCTGTGTGACTGAGAGGCTCAGTGCAAAGGTTCAGGTAAAACCACAGATCACATGGAAATGTATCACCTCTGCCCTGCCCAACAGGAAGCGTGAGTGTTGACATGGAAACACGACATCAAAGGCTGAACTCACTGGCATTATATGTCACGTACAGTACGTTGCAATTACATGAAAAAGGGGAAACGTAGAATCAAAGCTGAGTGTAACTCTGAAAACGGCCTACGGTCTGGTGTTTCTGCTGAACAAATTGGGAAATACAGTAAAGGAAACTGGGGGTGAATCGATGGATTTCATTTGGTGTTGAATTTTTAGTTTTAACGTGTAATGCTGACGACAGATGTTTGAATATCTGCTCTTTTATTTCTGGCTTTTGGTGAAGAGGACTTCAATTTGCAAAGTGCATAAACCGTGGCTTGCAGAACATGTGTGAATGTGGCTTCTTAAACTAAGCAATTAAATGTTACAGTGCCTGCTTTGAAAAAGAGCACAAGAAAAACTGAGGAAATATTAACACATTTGTACGCTGGGCAGAGGAAACATACTTCTCTGATGACCGTTTCATGAATAATAATGCCTTGTCATTCTAGAGGCATGTCATTTTGAGGCTGTAAGTCATGCTGCCGCCACAAATCCCCCGAGGGACGCAGCACCACCTGCTGTAGCCTGTCACCTGGTCAGATGTATGAGACAAACATCAAACCAAAGGGCCGGCTTACATGCTGTCTCACCATCACGCCTGGAGGCTCTTTAAAGAAGCCAGCAGAGAAGCCACAAAAGGGTGTGGGGAGGTGGGGAGAAGAAATAAAATCACGTGTGAAAGTGATAGGCAGGAGGTGAACACCTGGAAAGCATGGAGCACATAGCTCTCCTATTTATACAGCATACTTTCAGAATCAAACTTACATACCCCAACATAAATACTCACACGTATGCATGCAGAATATGCAAGTCTATAATAAGGCAGCAACCAATTGAAGACAGCTGTCTCCCTCTTCAAGGTGACCTAGCGTTGAGGTGAGCCAAGATGTTCATTTTTAGGGGAAATTACAAGGCCTGAACCAACATATGGCCCATAAATTGAACTTCAACGCATTCTATTTCCACTCCTATCATCATTATTTGAGAAACGTCCTTGTACAGATGACTGTTATAACAGTGATTAACAACAGGTGTTTTGGATGTTTAAACACACACAAAAAAACTTGACTTTATCATTCTTTACTGCAATCTACTGCAGCTAAACCAACAAAGACATGAAAGCAGATGATGTCCTAACCTCAGTATGAGGAACTCAGTGACATCTTTCACACATTTGCAAGCTTTGTTTACCAGTTCATTTGAGTCTACGCCTCTGAACTGACGATGGTGACAGACACTTCATTTTCTGTATAGAAAAACAGACTTTGAGCCAAAATTCACAGCTTGAGGAACAGCCCTTGAGGAATACACAGCATTGAACAGCTTTATTACAACTATGTCAGCTGTTCACAATGGATTCTTTAAGTATTAGATTTCATAGCCACATGGGTATATCTCAGTAAAGGTACATAAAATGTTGATGCTGAAACTTGGCTCACGCTCAAGTCACACTAGAGCTTTGTATCAGTGGCATTTCTTTTCCTAATATGGAGAGAACAAACATTAAGCACATCTCAAGTCTCTGCTTGTTTTGCAGTCTCTAATGATATCATGCATAGACACGAGCAGACACACCTTTTAGTGTTCCCAAACAGAGGAAAACTTATGAGCCATGCACACGCTTTTTATCAGCGCCACTCACGTCCCTTCTCTGAGCTGGTTTGAGCATAATTCTGCTTATATTCCACCTTATCTTTCAAGTTCCTGCCATAAGGGCGCTTCAGTGTGCTAAATGTTTCAGCACTTTCACACCAAAAACAAGATTACAACAAAATCCTTTCAGCACAGCACAAATGGGGCCTGCTGGCCAAGTTATCTACAATCTCAGACATTTCTATGTTCTCGTAGTAGATGCTATTTTAACTTGCTTGATCTAATCAGCAGGCTAGATACTGAATTTAACTCCTCACACAGCAGAAAGCTTTCTTAACTGGAACTCAATCACAGGTCAACAGAATTGAATACCAGTGTCATTCACTCCCCTGACCTCCATGACCTTTCTGCTGCAAGCGTCAAACTACAGCTGTGTCCAGTCATGTTTCCTGCAAGTAATCTTTTGCTACTGGAAATAAAATGTCTCACAGTTTTGCAGAGTGTGCGATTTGACTCCTCAGAGTTTCAGATGTCATGCTCATTTCTCAGCGTTTCCTGGTGACATCATTCCAGGACATGTTGATTTCACAATGTACTGTACCTCACTAGTGTGCATATTGTTAGTCGATACCAAAATTATACTTCATACGAATAAATATTTAAAAATGGTCAATTTTTGTAAGAAAACACCATCTTCAAAGATTTTTTTTTTTTTTTAACGGTCTCACAGTAAACTGCATCTTTCAGTTTCCTTGGCTTGGCAGCTGTCAGTAGAACAACTTGTTCCAACCTGACTTTATGGGACACTTTTTACACACAGGCTGATTACACATGTTTGGTGTGAAGCAACAGTTAACCCCTGTGACACGTTCTTACATTCAGTACATCTATTACCAATTCTCTCCTCTTCAAATGCTTACTTTTAATGAATTAAAGGGTCTTACCTCAGAGTGTGCAAGTCCAGACCACTACACATAATATAACTTCTCTGGGTAATCCTTTAACAAGGTTTATTATTTGGCACAACGTGATATCTGGTCGCTTCACAGGTTTGTCCTCACGTTTGTGTTTACTTTGAGGACGCACAGGAGCGTCTGTACAATCCAGCGCGGCTACTTTTTTCTTCTCACGGAAACTTTAATTTGGCTGCTTCAGTGGGTGTGACAGAAAGCACATGTCTGACATTAATAATTCACTTATATGATGGATTTTTACCCCCCTTATAACTGTTTAAAAGCCAAGTCAGCAAACAGAATTGTAACTATGGTCAGCGCGCTTATGTTCATTTAATTGCACCTTTGTAACAGGCAGATTAAGCCGTGAAATGATAACGGTAACACGAACGGTGGCTTTCTCTGTCTCGGTATCTGAAAAATTTTGTCAGACGTACTGTGCGGTACTCACCTTGCCTTGTGAAGCCGGGTCTGCTGTTCAGAGAGGGAGAAGCGTGACTTTAGTCCGTTCAGGTCTCACTTTCGAAGTGAACTGGACTGAGCGGAACTGAAACTTCCGCATATAAGCCAGCCCCATCTGGCTGCCGGTAGGAGGGTTTACAGTAGTGTGTGTGAGGTTGTTGACTGAAGGCAGCACAGCAGCAGGCGTGGGCTTGTCACAGCGTGGGATAATACAGGTGAGTTCAACCAGAGCTAACACCCACAGCGTCCTTCAGCTAACTGCTACAGGAGCAGTTTTAAGGCTAACACAAAGCACAAAACGCAAGCTAGCCCTCCAGAGGCGAATGATGAAGCCTGGCCCCAGTATGCTAAAAGGACCAAATCACTACCTGTCTGAAAGTTGATAAACCATCCCAGGTGTCCACGAATATGACTTTGCTGCTGTTATCTAGTCAAACGAGCCCCAGCTTGTGGCCCATTTTACACTTTTGCACTGGTGGTTAGCTTACGTCTGAGTCACCAGGCTAAGCTAACTCTAACTGTTATTCTAACTTTTCAAACACTGAAAAAAAAAAAAAAAACAAAACCCTGTGGCTGAGTGTTGGACAACATCACTGTTTGTACTACATTGTCTTTAAACAATTATACATCCAGCTGGAACACAACTACGTTCATAAATAATATTTTCAAAAATCACATTTGTGACGAAGATGGCAGCCGGAAGTTGTTTTTTGTTTTTTTTAATCTTTTTTTTTTTAATCGGTTAAAATGAGAAATGTAAGCTGTTCCTATTATATGTGAAGATTGTAAACTTAGGCTTTCATTATTGATTGCCTAAACCCAAAGCCATCCCAATTCTTGGTGTTTGTCTGTGTCACATATCTAACAGTTCAATGTAAGTACCTCGAACACTGTGTACTACGTAAGCTCTTAAATAGACCCTTCTCACAAATTATAGCTTCTCTGGAACCTCTCACATACTTGTGCCACTTGTTCCTTCCTGCTTGATTTAATGCAGAAATCTCTGTTAATCGTTTCCAGATTTGATCTTAAAAAGTGGAAAACTTTACTGCGTGAAATCTGCCCTCGATTGGATTAAGCTTGCGTAAAAATCAAGGCATTAAAAATGTTTACACTGGCATTTTTAAGGAAAGCTCTGTCATTCAAGTAAGGAAGGAAATTGTTAGTTGTTAAAGGAATGCATGAGGTAGATGTGTTTGCATGATGTCCTGAAAAAAAAATGTGAACATGTGACAGGCATCAGCTTTCCTTGTTACATCAGCGAATGCTGATGTCATTCTTCCCACAAAATGCCTCCTGTATACAGGAGAGACAAGTCACATGGACATTTCTGAAGTGTGCTGGTGTGTAAATAGAAACCTGAACAAATAGTTGTATACAGTATGTGACATATGAAATGCAGTGCAGTAACATCACATCACATACATTACAGTTACATCACAGTACATGGTAGTTTAGTTACTGGCAAGAATTGTGGTTATTTATGATTTTATGTCTCATTATGTACAAGTGTGTGATGCTGTATCAGAACAGTCTCCCCAGTTTTTACTGGCATGGTGTTGGTATGCTCTCTAGTGGTCTGCAAAGAAAGTGCATGCTTCACAGCTCATGCATATGCTGTGGATTAAGCACACTGCAATCCATGGCCTTGGGGTAGGGAGTGCAGTGTTAGTCCTCCCTTCTTCTTTAAAATGGCAGGTTGGTATGTAAAAATTTGTCGCTCATCTTGTTCTCATCTAGCTCAAGGCTGAGGTTTTCTCAAGGCAGTGGCATTAAAAAAACAATGTGAGCTCTGACCATTCAAAGTTTTAATTAACACAGAAAAAAAGTTGATAGTCTGCGATGATTGGCATTTACTTTTACTTACTACATTCCTGGCTTCATTATGCTTTTTACTGCTCTCTCTTGTTGTCTCTCACTTCACCGAGCTTTGGTCACCAACTCATGACTCACCATTCCTAGAATAAGCAACAAGATATAACTGAAAGTGTCCAAATGTAATCAATAAGGTTTTAAAAACTAAGATTAGATAAAAGTGGTTTCCAATGTCAGCAGCATGGTGGCACAGCAGGAAGTGCGCGTGCCTCATAGCAAGAAGGTTGCTGGTTCGATCCCCAGGCGGGGCCTTTCTGTGCTAAGTTTGCATGTTCTTCCCGTGCATGCGTGGGTTCTGTCCAGGCACTCCGGCTTCCTCCCGCAGACCAAAAACATGCTCATTAGGTTAATTGGTGACTCTAAAATTGCCCCTAGGTGTGAGTGTGAATGTGAATGGTTGTTTGTTTTGCGTGTTGCCCTGCGATCGACTGGTGACCGGTCCAGGGTGTACCCCGCCTCTCGCCCGTTAACAGCTGGGATAGACTCCAGCCCCCCGCAACCCTGAAAGGGATAGGCAGTATAGAAACTGGATGGATGGTTTCCAATGTTTTAAGATGTACAGAAAAATATACAAACAGTAATTGGCAGGCCTGTGAATATTCTCATTCATCCAGGTCATTGTAAGCTTCAGCGCATTCAATCGTTTGCAACTGGACTTTGTCAGTTTGTCTTGGAAGACGTTTCGCCTCTCATCCGAGCAGGCTTCATCAGTTCATGCGCACCAGACTAGATAGGACAGCTCTAGTCTAGTGAAATGGTGTTAGGTTCAAGTATTTATCCTCTGAGTGGGGGTTGGCCTCAGCCTGCTCGGATGAGAGGCGAAACGTCTTCCAAGACAAACTGACAAAGTCCAGTTGCAAACGATTGAATGCCCTGAAGCCCAGTAATTGGCAGATTGATATTGATATTAGTCCTAATTCTCTTGTTCCATTAGATTCTGTGTGAAGTGAAGCAGAGCAGGTTAGGCAGAAAATTCTGATTTGACAGGCATCCTTATAAATGTCAGCCTGTCTATTTGGTGGCATGTCTGGACATTTGTCCTGTACACAAAGCTAAAACAGTATGCAGTCCCATTTAGCAGACAGAAACCCCTTAATCCCTCTCTTTCAAACAATTCAGGAATGTGCACAGGCATCAGCATTGTATAGTATTTTGTTAAACATTTTGATTGCAGTGTTGCTTCACTAATTTAGTAGACAAGGCATTCAGTTCTTCACCACTAGATGTCACTAAATCGTACACACTGGACATTTATTATGAATTGATTTTTTTGATTTTTTTTTTTTTAAATAAACATACATTGATTCCCTTTACACACTAATTGGCATGACCTACTCTACAGGTTACAGTTAACTGTGGTTTGCTTTCTGCCGCAGATGGCTTTCTTTCAACTATATGTGTACCATGTCAATATATGGTTAGAAACTGATGGAAAGCCCAGCAGCAAAATCCCCCCGTGCATGTTACTGAACCACTGAAGTGTACTAGTCCTTTATGTAAGGCTGCAGTACATACCTTTACATCATCTTTACATAACTGGATAAGCAAACCGCTCAGGAAATCCTGGAATTAAAGTTCAAGGACCGTTTGAAAGGGGGCTTCGTGTTGGTTTGAATTTGAAGAACAGAAGGAAGAACATACTTTAAGTGTCTTTAAGTGTCAGATAACCGGTCTCACCTTTTGAGGAAACTGCACCGTGTGATTACATTAGCAAATAAATAAAACAAATAAAATGAGAAAGCAGGCATAATGTAGTGCGGCAACCCCCTGCTGATACAGTCATACATTGAACAGATCCATATTATTAATCGACTTTGGTCCTCCTGTTGGCTCAGATGGTCAGTGCACATGCATCGCATGTCCTGGTTTTAGATCCAGTGTGGGACATCTGTTAGATGTCATCCCCTTCTCTATCTCCCCACTCTTTATCTCCATTTACTCTAGCTGCTCTAATGTGTGCACATATGCTGACAAACAGAAAATAAATGAGATTTGTTGGGTTAAAAAAAAGAATTAGAAGAACAAAATATCCACCTCCATCTACTTCTTGACAGCACTGTATATAACCTATATTTGTTCTGCAGGCTCTACATACATAATTTGTTGTAATACCTCTGGAGGGCTATGTTGGCAATGCAGGCGCGATAAAACATTTATGAACTCCCAGTGAAATGATTATGCATAACACCATATATCAGAGTTTATTATGTGTAAGTTGTTGATCATAACATTTCATAACAACACTGGCAAATTCACAACTGTATTAAAGAAGAAACTGATATCATAGCTACAGCAAAATATAAAGACACAATCCTCTGAAGTGGCAAAATAGAATTCTTGTCCTTAATACTTAAGTAAAAGAAAAGTATTTGTTGGTAGATTGAAAAAAAAAAATGTGTTGAGAACCAAATGAAAAGTTTATTTCTCACAACAAATAAGACACGATTAGCCTAATTCATAGTTATGTTTTCAGAATGATAATAAGAGATAATGGTATAGGATACATCAAAACATCAAGTGTCTTTATGACTTGCCATCAAATATGTAAAATGTTTCCAAAGTGACTGCAGTGAATGAAAGTCTTGGGTTGCAATGCATCATTACTAAAGTGCACATAATGTCAGCAACTTACAAAACAAGATAAACACTGTTATGCAGTGTCATACATTATGAGTTCTACAATGACTCATAAATGCATTGTAGACATAATTATCATGTTAATAGTGCATTATAGACATGGCATTCACATGAAGTGGTGACCAAATCTCCTCATTGGTCATTTAAATGAGCAAGGCTGATGGCTAGCCTTAGATGCAAAGTAAAAAAATATATAAAATCGGCTTCTTCACAAAATTCACGAGAAACGTTCCAAAATTCCACAATCTTTGGTCTCTTTAGAACAGGTTGATCATAAATATGATTGGCTTTAATTAATTGTTCCTGGTATACAGCTGATTCTTGCATTTTTTTTGACAAAAGTGCATGACATTTTAAACTCATTTTCTAAAGGTCCTTTAAGGTTCCATTTTGTTTGTTGTTTGTGTGTGTGTGTGTGTGTGTGTGTGTGTGTGTGTGTGTGTGTGTGTGTGTGTGTGTGTGTGTGTGTGTCAGGATTATCAGTGAAAATAACTATACGATTGCACAAAAACCTGTAAACATATGTTTTTGGTTGCATGGCAAAATAGTTAAAGTAATGGTCTTCACAGCTGCTTTAAAAGATAATCTCAACATTCATAAAGAAATAAAGAAAACTTTTTCACTCTGCTGTGACACTGCAACACATAACCACATAGATAAAATATTGAACATGTAGCTTCCTGGTGTTGGAGAGAGACGTCTTCGCACTCAAAATAATTGAGCAGGACAATTTGGAGGCTGTAAATGGCTCTGCCTGCTCTGTGTGCATTGTTGTTCCTCACAATAGCCATGGTCCAGAAAGTCTGTCTTTGAGTTTGGTCTGATAGTTGCTTGAGAGGGCACACATACATTATTATCCCGAGAGTCTGGCTGGATGAAGGCCTACCTGTCCTTCTCTTCGATCTCCTACTGTACTTACTGTTCCTCTCTATGTTCCTCTTTCTCTTGCTCATCTTCCAGTTTCTTCTTCTTATTCCAGATTGCAGAATTCAGTCCCCCAGGCCGAGGGAATCCGTATGTTAAAACACTCAGGCTGTGGTCACATCTGTTCACTGAGCCTCGCCCTGAGATGGGAGTCTAAAAGAATAAAATACAATGGTAATGGACATGACATAAGCCCTTTTCTGAGTATATGATTGTGATGAAATGTTACAGCCTTTGATATATTATTTGAATCTAAACTCAAAAAATATAACAATGAGTGCCTACCTGATCTGTTTCTGGCTTTGGATTCCCTTTTCCTCCATTTGCGTTGCCAATAAATTGTACTCTTTGTCCCTCAGGGCTCCAAGGGAATGATGACCAATAGGGTCCAGCTCCATGTCACTGCACAACTGCTACAAGGGATATGCATATCAAGGTAAGAATGTAATAATGTGACTCTTAATGTGACTTAATGCCTGATTATTATTTAACATGTCTTAGTAACTTTTTATTGTTTCCAGGGTATAGACCCATCTAGCAAACCCAGCAGTAAATGTCCATTCAAGGTAAGGAGGATAATATTTATTCCACATTTGAACTTCTGCCTCAGCTGAAGAGTCTACTATTTATGAGGGTTTGTTTGTTTATTTGAAAAGGCAACTCTGTCACTTGCACAAAACAGGGTTCAAGACCAACACAGAAAACTACCTAAATGGATACAACCTCAAAAGCCAAACTCACTGTGTCTGTTGTAGACATGGAGGAAACTCGGTAAAACTTTGTTTTGGAGGCTGATGACTGACTGCTCAGCACTGAGTCCCTGAAGGAAGACTCGCTGTGTGACACTGATATGCAGTCCCTCCTGGGGGCCTGGGAGAGGAAGTGTAGACAGGGAACCTTTTCTGCGAGGGTGTCCCTGTGGAAAAATAATGATCTCTCTGAAAAACCTCCATATTCTTTTCATGCTTAGATTGCTGATTAGTTGGATGGCTGCACCCACCTGTATTTCGAGTGAATGATGGCGTAGATAAAAGGGTTGTAGATGGCTGATGCTTTGGCTATAACAGCAGGAACAGCTTTGGAATAGGGATTGAGGAAGCTTCCATATCTGAGACAGTGTAAAGAGAAGCAGTATGATGGTACTGGTTCTGTAGTTTGACACTATTGCATAGCATTTCATTGTGCCATATACAATGGTATTCTCAAGAGGTGGAATATAGTTAATGGCTGAAATTAATTCACAGTACAAGAATCCTTTATGTCTTATGTTTAATACCAGGCTTTACCAATGTGTCTGTACACACAACAATGAGTTTATATTATTAAAACATAAGGAGCCCTTGTCATAATATATATTTACCCAGCCCAGGCGATGAGGGTGACACATGCATAGGGCGACCAGGAAAGCACAAACACTATGATGACCACAAAGGCAATCTTGGCCAGCTTCCATTCAGTGTTGATGGACTGCTGCTGGATGAGGGTCGACTTCCTCACCTGGGACCCCAATTTCTCCACATCTCTGCTGGGACAGAGGAAAAATTCAATGTAGTGTTTACAGACAGTTTAGTATGTAACGCATACAGTACTGCTGTGGGAGCAAGCAATGTATTTGAGTTGCATGCCTGACAGTCACTCATGGTAATTGCGGGTGTGTGTGTGTGTGTGTGTGTGTGTGTGTGTGTGTGTGTGTGTGTGTGTGTGTGTGTGTGTGTGTGTGTGTGTGTGTGTGTGTGTGTGTGTGTGTGTGTGTGTGTGTGTGTGTGTGTGTGTGAGTGAGCTTTAACTGGGTGTCTAATCTGGGTAATTAATCACCTGCGCACAAGCTTATTACCAGTTACCAGCTACAGTTATATGCTGAGGGGTGAATTGGCAAATGTGGCAAAAACATACACATTTGCCTAGAGAGAAACCAGAAAAGGGAAGCACTAATATGCTGCTGCTGTATACAATTATTGGATAGAGTTGCTTTAAACTGCAGCATTTCAATCATTTTCAAACTGCTTAGTACATGACAGTGCTATGTATTCACCTATGTAAATTCATTCACCTGCTTGTATGACGGATTGCCAGGAACATGCAGAGATAACAGTAGGATATAATGCCCAGAGGGATGAAGAATACAAAGCAGCATAACATTAAAGTATAACTTTTATTGGCAGGAGTAGATGTCACGTAGTCCCATGTGCATGAGGTCATCAGACCCTCTGGTATGTATGAACCTTGAGGAAAAAAATGACAAAGACAAATAAGAGGGAATTGTAGGGTGAACAAGCATAAATTATTTCAATAAAAAAAGACTACAGAGATGAGAGAATAAGTCACTTACTCCACCCCAAAAGTGGTGCAAGGCTCCAGGCTAGTGAGTACAGCCAGACCAGGGCAATAATGAGACAAGTGCGTCTCTTGGAGGTCCACTGTATGGCTTGCAGAGGCTTAGTGATGACAATGTAGCGGTCTACAGAGATGGCCAGAAGGTTTATCATGGAAGTTATTCCAAATAAAGCACCGCAGAATGCATACATTTTACAGCCTGTGGAGAAAAAAAGAAAGAAGACAATATTCCATTAAAGGGATAGTTAGGATTATTTGAAGTGGGGTTGTATGAAGTATGTAGGATCAGTGGGGGTCTTCCTAGGTAAAGAGAAAATTCTGTATGCTTGTCCTATTCCACACAATCACAGACTCTTAACATAACACATGCAGAATTCTGAGACACTAAAAAAAACTGTAGGTTAAAGTACTGTGTGGGAAAAAACAATGTTTTTACATTAAATTGTAATGTGATAAATTAGTACTATATTTCACATATAGCTCCATGCATAAATAATATATAAATACAGAAATGACATAGCTTTTTTAGAGTACATAGTGTTTAATTGAATGTGAAAAGAATACCTGTTTCACCAAAAATCCAGCCCTTGTAAAGGGAGTTAACAAAGAAGATAGGTGACTGTGTAATTGCCATGAGAAAGTCACTGACTGCCAGGTTCATGATGAAAAAGTTGGGGCGAGTCCGTAGCTTCTTGTTACTGAAACACATGATGGTTGAAGAGTCTAAAATATGATCTTTTTGTTATGTTCTGTTAAATATGCACATCACACTCACACACGTAATTGTACATGCTGCTGGCTATCATAACAGAGATAACACAGTGTTTCTGTACTTTGCAGCTAAACCACTTTGAAAGATTTTTTTTTTTTTAATTGCCCCAGAGCAGTATACAGACACATAGAGTTTTATACACTGGCCAATACAATATGCATCATAGGAGTGGAAGTCAATAATAATAGCATATCCAAACATTCACTTTCAATAATACTGCCATTATAATGCTCTTACTCTCTGGTGGCAAGTTCAGATCAAAGATTTATCGAAGATATAAGATTGCAACTCTTAGGAGGGAAATCACAAGATCATTAAACACACTAATATTATACTCAAAGCTGCCACTTCAACACTATAGGTCAGAAATTCAATTATGAATGACCTTTAAATGGAAAGAAAAGGAAAACAATAGGGAAACACCATTAGCCAAATGCAAATAGGATATCCAAAAGAGAATCCAAGGAGCATTGCCATTATATTCACTTGCTGACTCCAACACAAACTTCTGTATTTCTGTATTACCCTGAGAGAGCGCAGATTAAAGGCAGCAAACGGAATTCTACCATCTGTCAAAACATCTGTGTCTCCCACAAATGAACGACAAATGAACAACTCTTTTTTTCCAATTGGAGCCAAGCCTGTGAACAAGCTGAAGAAGAACGTTGAATTG
The DNA here is from genome assembly GCF_039877785.1 of Chaetodon trifascialis. NCBI lineage: Eukaryota > Metazoa > Chordata > Actinopteri > Chaetodontiformes > Chaetodontidae > Chaetodon > Chaetodon trifascialis. Next base: position 10,509,402 of record NC_092075.1, read on the forward strand.
CACTTGAAGATTACATTTGTGTGCACCTTTCAAGCTTTGTCCCTGATGGAAACACCTTGTAACTTTCCTCAAATCTTCCTGAGGTCAGTCCTGTCTGGGTAACATTGCTGTTCTCTGTTGTCCACAAGAGAAACTGAACAGACACAATATGAAGCCAAAACAGGTGCACACAAAAATCCATTCCTCCTGTGCAATTAGCGTACCCTGGATCTGCCAACTGTGTTAGCATATCTTAGGACAAACTGAATTTGTTGCTATTTACACTGAAAATCTCTGATACACATTTGCATATACATGTAAAACTTATTAACAATAATGAGCTTGGAACTGGTAGTCCATGTGGAGCAGATGTTGATAGTGCTTTTTCTAAGGCTGTGGCTGGGCACAGATGGTCCTGTTGTAATGCACGGTACTGTTGTGCACTCTGATAACCTTCTGTTAGCATGCCATAGCTCACTGCACACACATACATCTCAGATTGCTTTTTGGCCACAGTGTGTAAATCCTATCTAATGCCTTTGTTGTGCAGAAACAAGCGCTCAGAAATGGCACCAGGCTGTGTGGAGGGCTACCAGTGTGTGATGATGTTCTCTATTTGATAAAGTCTTAAGATCAGCTACAGTAAATGTAGTTGTGCCTTTTATATTTAAATGCTTCAGAATATTACCTATTGATGGCTGCGTTTGATGTCTTTCATCTATGAAGTGTGTTGAAGTGTTTAATCTGTGTCAGTGAGCATTTTACACTGGTTTTAAGTATTGTATCGGGACACAGATGAAGGATGAATATTTGTTCAAAAAACAATTATATTGTACGCTTCCTTGTTCTGTATATCAATCAATAATCTATAACAATCTAAATGTCAGACCAGTGTTCCCACAGTGCCATAACTGCTTGGCTTTGTCCTCCTTGCTTTGCCCGCTGACCGTTAAAACACCAAAAAGAGTGAACACTGAGTGGACAGATAAGTTGGAGTATATTTGTGTGTCTCCATGCAGGTGAGCGGGTGTGTACTGACCAAGTGTGACTGGAGAAGAAATCGAGTGATGCAACATTTGAGATAGCTGTGTATCACTGGAGGTTAGACCTAATGCAAAAATCATGTCAGGCCCAGGATTTTATCTAGCACTTTGCTCTTTACTGCATTCAGTGGAATACTATATACCCAGGAGTATACTACTCAGGTATACTATATATGCAGTAGTAACCATAGTGTATATACTGTATGCAACATGCACACCAGTTTAATACTATGGAGCCTTTAGAGTCCTTTTTTAACACTTTAGCTGATAAAATAGGATCATCTCTGATTTCCAGACCTGAGGATAGTGTACAGTCAGTGTTATACATTCTATTTAATTCTGTCATTTAGCTAAACAAACCCTCACAATATACCAAAGTCTTGATCCCAGCACAAAACGTAAGACACAATATATTGTACAAGAGTTAGGCAGTTCCTGTCTTCAGGTTTTAAGTATGAAAGCCAGTGAATGTTATCTCGGGTTGTGTTTTTGTCTGGAAATCATGAGACAGGAGACACATTAGAAGCTTGAGAATCAGGTTGCATTGTCTGAAGTCAGTGTATAGTGGGAGCTTCACCAATGTTATTTAAGCTTCATGTGGTTTAGGTGGTAGTCCACTGTTGACTGTGTGTAAATAAGGGAGTGGCGGACTGAATTATTGAATTTATGCATTGATTTATCCAGGACAGTTAGAAAATCACTGAACTGCTTCCTGATATTGAATGCCTGCAGGCTGCTGTGAAGACCTCTCTGCCTGTGCTTGTGATATTTGTGCTTCCTAATGCAAGAACGCACTGTTTCCCCCGTTAAGCACTGTCAACCTCTGTGTCACCCAAGACCTGCTGAGTGTACTGTGCAGGGTAGAAATATATCACATGAACAGCATGACTTTGAGTTTGTTTTTCCTCCTCTCTGGTATAGAAGTTTCAGTGAAGAGTCACTACTTATGATTTTCAAAAGTTTACTTCATTCAATGAGATATAATATACATTCAGATATCTCACATGTGCTGTTAGTTATTGTAGTATACAGTGGTGGAAAGTAAACTAAGTACGTTTACGTGCGTACTGTACGGTAAACTGTACTTAAGTACAGTTTTGAGGAACTAGTACTCACTCTGCTACAGTAATTTGACAGTTATAGCTACTAGTTAATTTACAGATTAAGATTTTACATACAAAACAATAATGATCATAAAATGCATTGCTATAGATTAAACTATATAAAACACTTACATTTAGCTTGTTGATAATACTTTTAGTTAAGATTTTCAATACTGGACATTTATTTTTCACAGTATTTTTACAGTGAGATATTGCGACTTTCACTTCTTGTAGAAGATCTGAAAACTTCGTCTAACATTATCTGATTAACAGAAAAGTCCTCAGGCAAACAGAGCCTGTGAACTTGCCTGTTTTGGAGTTCAAATAGAGCTTCAACAGTAGAGCACTGTGCTCCGACAGTCCAACTGTACCCTTCTCCCTGACCTCCCAGAATGTGTTATTAGAAATATGATAAGTGCTGTGGCGAACAGAGGCTTGTTACAGTGTGAAATAGAGGTACATCGTACATTGTTGTTTGGATGGGAACGTGCAGTCCTCCTCATTAGATCAGTCCGAAAGATGTCTAGACACTGTTACAGATAGCTTCAACCAAACCTAACCTTTTATTTGCAACAGTTTTGCTTCACAAACAATTGCATTTAAGGGAATAATCTCTGTTGAAATCATAGAAAATAACTCAAAGTGAACGCAAGCGTGTTCAAGCATGATGTCAGCTGCACTTGAGCACCCAGCATGCCTCATGTTATTTTAATTCCTCTTTATATGTGAATTTTCCTGAAATCCATTAATGTGTGATCAATGTTGCGGGAGAAATAAGGTGGTCAAAATATGCCTTTGCATTTAATGTCAATTGAAACAATACCACTTCCTTTAGTAAAAAGGCTTGTAATGACGCTTTGATGGAGGCTAAGGAGTATAAATAAATGTTATTGCATAGGTATTTAGCTATAGAGACGGCTAGTAACTTACAACTGGCTAAATCATGTGGCTCTTAAATTGACAATGACCGACAAGCACATTCTTAATGACCCCATTGCTTACCAGAAAAAGGCGTACATGACCAAGGCATTCCCAGTAACACCCAGTGCTCCAATCACCAAGACAAAGAAGGCAACGATGTAGTGAGCTTGGTCCTGGACATCCACCTGCCGATAGAATCCGTGTTCCACGTCCATTTCTGTGAGAACAACCACGCAAATGTCAGCATCTATCTATCAGTATCTTATTTTCACCGTGTCCCAGTGACATTCATACAGAACCAATCTTCCTCTCTGTCATTCTGATCCACTAAACTCTCCAGCATTATGTAAGAGTGCTTGTCATGATCAGCAAGTGAAATGTCTGCAGGCACAAATATGAAAAGATGTGATGGCATACAGCTTGGGTCTGCGGCACTGCATCTTTATTCAGTTGGCATTCCCTCATGTCAACATTTTATTTGGTTGAGCCAGCGGGCCAAGTAATCTAAGTACATTTATGTGATCTTAATAATATCAACAAAGCATACAGTACATTCGTTTTTACGTTCTCTATCCACCTTTCAATTTTTGATCATATCCATCGTCGTTATTTTTGGTTTCTTTATATGCTTTTACGTTTACCCGTTGAGTGTGCACATTTTGACCACATCCACTATTTCACCTGTAATCTGAGGAAATCGCCACATTTCCTCCCAGCTCACTGTTGATGTTGGACACTCAACTATGAATTTTGTTGAGTTTTCAAACAGGAAGTATTGGGGGTTACTGTTGGCCACTATAATACAATTGAGCAGTTTATCTGTAAGTTCTGAGGAAAAGTTAATAGTGTTCTAGTGCCTGTACCACACAGTATGTTTGTTTGTTTGTTTGTTCGTTTGTTTGACTGGACGGTACAGACTCTTTTCTGGCTTTCAGTCTGTATGGAGAAGCATTGAAAAGCTGTAAAACGGTACACCTGAGCACCTTTTAGCCTTGCTAAAAGCATGACTACATGGGTAGCAATGTCACAGTCTGAGGCTAGGTTGGCCAATCCACCACTCTGGCCCAGACTGAAATATCTCAATCAATGTAACTATTGAATGAATTTCTAGGAAATTTTGTAGAGGTCCATAGAGTGACTTTTCCTCTGGTGCCACTTCACATTTGTGGGTTTGAGTGAAATGTCTCAACAGCTGTTAGAAGGCTTACCTTGATATTTAGTACACATATTCATGTTCCCCTCAGGGGTCTTTTAAGCTTTCCTCTACCACCATCAAGTCAAAATATCAATACTTAAGCTAATGACCAAATATCTGAAAAACTAGCATCCCCATGAAGATTTTGAAAAAAAAATTCCTCCAAACTTTTGTAAAACAGAAATAAGACAGACTGTGATCATTTGCTGATGCTTTTTGATATATACTCAACTGAAAACAGTGCAAATGCAGTATGTTTCATGCTTTGCCTCATCAACTTTTTTTAAAGATATGCTTATACCGAATTTGATGCCAGCAAATCTCAGGGATGCCAAATAGAATACTAAATTCTTGGACTCAAGGATGGACTGATTAGATTTTCGTGGTCCAAGGTCACTCTGACTTCACAAAACACATTTTTGGCTATAACTCTTTAAAAATAGTCTCTAGTGATTATTCACTGGAACCATCCATCCATTATCTATACCGCCTATCCCTTTCGGGGTTGCGGGGGGCTGGAGCCTATCCCAGCTACAATGGGCGAGAGGCGGGGTACACCCTGAACCGGTTGCCAGCCGATTGCAGGGCCACATTCACTGGAACCATACCTGTCAATATAGTGATAGCTTCCATTTTGACAAAACTTTCTCTACATATCTTAAATGAGTCTGGACAGACATGGAGTCATACAACTGTGAGGCGGTAATTCTCGTTATTTAGGTTTGGAATCAGGGTTGTAGTTGGCTTAGTCCTATTTGGCAAATGTTATATTTACATTCTAAACTAAGATGGTGAACATGATAAACATTATACCTGCTAAACATCATAATGTTGGTATAGTCATTATGAGCATTCGCATTTAGCTCAAAGCTCCGCTGTGCCGAAGTGCAGCCTCAATGTGCTGCTAGCATGGCTGCAGACTCTTGCTGCACTCCGAGGGCCAGATGCATTAAACATGTGCAAGCACACAAACTATGCATATGCCATTCCTTGCATGTAACATATGAATAAATGCAGAATGTCTGGTAAGAATGTGTGTGCCTCCCTGTGCATACAGATCAGGTGTACATTTCTAGAGGGATCCAAGGATGATATGGTGAGATGGAGAGGACAAATAAGGTAATAAATATTTTGATTCTGCCTCACTTATTTTGTTTGCGTTGTTGGCCAATTTCATGAATTGTGTAATTTGTTTGCAGTCAACACAGCCATGTGTGAAATACATGCACGCCATAAATGAAATCACAGATAATGTTTCTGAAGATGATTGACATATAGTTGATGGTCTATAGGTACATACAATGAATTAATGATATCACCGCTGTAAAAAGCGACACCTGAATGTAATGACAGCTATTGTTAACCTCGCTGAAGTAGCATAATGGGTAAAATTGCACGTTATTTTCAGTGATAGGTCCAAGAAGTGGTGGAGCGGGCAGAAGTATTGATGTGCAAACAGATTATTAGAGGTGTGTCTACATCTATCTATGGTTAACCATGGGAGCAGGAATCAGGCTTATGTACCTCTCTACCTATCTACCCAGTATCTCCTTTGCAAGGTGGGCTGATATGAGACAAGTATTGTCTTCCCTAAAGCCTGACACACTGAAACAAAATTCCTGTTCCACACTGCTTTTTTGGCCTGAAAAGCCCCCCCAGAAGTCTTCCACTTCACTTTGGTTACTTCATCTGACAGATTAATAGTGAGTGTGGATTTTTTCTGTAATGAATTGCATGTCTTCTAACTTATAGAATAAGAATGATTATGCCAGTAATTGCCTTTTAATATCAATTATTAACACGTGCAAACCATAAAATTGGTTGGCCAAATTTTAATCACTAAAAGAGAACAGTGAAGCTTCCAAGGACTTTGTGGTCAGATAGGAGAGGCCTCACTTAGAATTATTGAACTGGTCTTATTTTTTTAGTGAACTGAGTTTTTCTGAGGTCATTCATAGTGCAGCCACAACATGCATTTTCAGAGAATGGAGCCAACAAAAGGCCAACAAATATAATAAAGCAACATAGCATTTAACAATGGATGGGAGAGCGTCAGGCTAAATCTATACGAGTGTAACAGTAAACTTTTTTATTTGTCAGAAATGCTCAGTGATTACTGTCCTGTAAATGACCGATAACTGTTTCTTAAATAGGTGATTGAGTCTAAGTATTTCTATAATGAAAATGGCTGTATAGACTTCCACATGCTGTTTCATGTGGCCATTGCTGCGGCAGTGATTGTAAGAGGATTTCTGATGTTTTGTTAATGTGATGGAATCAAGAGTGCGCATGGAGTCACGCAATATTAACAGCATTTATCAGCCTATGTAAACCCACTTCCTGTCTGCCTCTGATCTGCAGTATAGAAAAGAGTTGGGTGTAGCACAATGCTCTCTGCCACATCCATTTCAGAGGATGCTGTAAAACATCTGTCATGTATCGCATTAATAATTTGTTTAAGAACAAGAACATGTAGTAAATTGTGCCAGCTGTTGACTTGCAATGACTAAAATGTTTTAGTGTGTTTGCATAAAATATTCTTTATTATATACAGCACCTACTATTAAAACTTATTGAACTAAATTCTGTAAATTGATAGTGCAGCATTTTCTGTCTTGTGTAAAAAATGAAAACATACATTTTATATTACACTTTATATTACAGCACAGTGGATGGATGGATGAAGTACACATGGGAATGAAGTGTGTCAGGTCCAGACAGGGAGCTCTTGCTGTGCTCAGTGAAGGGTTGTGCGTCAGAGGAACCTTCAATCACCTCTGACTTCCCTTCATTAGGCATGAACGCATTGTTTCATATGAAAGGCTAAAGTTCCATAAATCAAGTCAATTTCTTATTTAGTGCGTCTGTGTTCACCCTAAAAGTGAAATGCACGCTTTACTGTCTTTTATGAACATTTCATGACTGAGACGGGAGCATTGTATGTGTTCATGTTCATGTAGAAATTGCTAATACGAAGTTCATTTTCATGGAAAGCAAATGGATCCACAACAGTGAATAAGCTTTGATAGAGGGGAGCGAGCACGCGCTGTCTGCTCCATGTACTGTTTTCAGTACATTATTTTCTACTTGTTAAATGGATAGTAAAATGCATTCAAAAAACCATATTATGAAACTACATATGTTTTGGTAAATGGCTTAATGGAACACTCTTGACAAATGAAATGGCAAGCATTACTCAGCATTGTTCAAATCAACAAGTGTGTCTGTTAGAGGTCTTAATGATAAATAATATTCAAATATTGTTGTAAAATCATCTTTTGATATCAGCATTACTGTATATGATCTGGGTATCTGTTTTGGTTAAAGAAGTGGTGGTAAGAATAAAAAAGAGTGGCTGCATTTCGGAAGGAATCCCCCCTCAAGAAGACATTCACATGAAACTGGTGCAACAAGCAAGCTCAAACAAAGAAGTATGTTTTTAAGCAAGAGTATGAGAACCAAAGATTAATCTTCCCATGCATCGTTGAAAACAACCCAGGATACAATTATCAGCTTAAAGGCATTCTTGAAAACCATTTGAGCTGTCTAAGAAAGTTTGTTTCATATTGTTGATTTCCAATAGATAAACATATCGTGGTTTGCATACTAGTATGCAACAGCAGAAAATAAAGTAAAACTTAATGAAGTCCTAATATAAACAAAGTGTTGCTTTACCTTATCCAGAGAGAGTGAAGTCCCTTTTCCTCACCAGGGCAGAGACACTGAGGCTGTACAGCATGTAAAACTGCTGGTGACAAATCCACCACGCTTAAGGTTGAAATGGATAAGCTTGATGACTGCCTCTCTAATCCTCAAGTTAGACGGAGATTCTCTCATACAGTGCAGCAACAGTAAGCCGCTGCTATCAGCGCTCGAGAGAATGTGAGAATACACAGAAAGACTGATAGAAAGCGAGCAGCAGCACATTGACCCATCCCCCTGCTGGCTACCCATCACACACAGCTTTCATATAGCACAATGCATCGATCAAGCCAGCGTGTGGCATGTGTGCGTGCGTGAGGATGTGCGTGTGTTACTGTTTGTTTGTTTGTTTGTTTGTTTACATGGGAAGTCAAGTGGCTGGTCTGATTGTATTAACGACATGTTTGGTAAAACCTGTAAAATCACAACTCTTGTAAATACTTTTACAAAGAAAATGTGCTTCATTAAAACATTTTTTGTAACACCAATTGCATGTTGCACCATTGCAGCTTCTCAATCAAGGCGAAGTGTGTGTGTTTTCCAAAGTGATATCTATCTGTTGATATCTGTGTATCTCATATCCCTTGCCAGTGGCACATTTGAATGGGAGCACCAGATGCCGTAGCTAATGACATGAGAGGTGAGAAAGGGACGGAGGGCAGTTGCCGCTACCTCCCAGTCTGTGCTTTGAGAATTGCAAAGTGAAGTCTTGTGGTTTACAAAAGCACCAAACCTTTTACATACTATCAGACTTGTTGGTTGCTCATCCTCGTGTGAGGAGAATGTTGAGAAAAGCACTCCGATAAAAGCCTCCCAGTGTTTATCATGTCATGCACAACTGAGCACACAGCTGCAGCACCTCCTTTTGCCCTTAATATTTTCATTTTGCTTTGTTCAAATGTAGCCTCTGCCATAGCAACGAGATTGTGTGGGTTTAAAACGGGATGCAGCGACTTAAAAAACAGGCTTTCTCTGTGAAGATTCAGTGTGGATACCATCTATATGAAGAGGAGGATAAGCCTTTACACTTCCGGGTCACTGCACTTGAAAGAGAAACAGACCTATCAACAAGCACTAGTTTCCAACCCATTAGCTTCACTACAATGAGTTCTGACATGGTATCACAAGGAGGCAGATATTTGTTTTTGGAATTGTTTTCTATATTGTTTGTGTCATTTTTTGGAATCTTGTTCTGTTATTTCCTGAGTCAAACTATACAATTGTGATGAGCAGCTGATTCACTGAGAGGGCTTTTAGCATCATGGGTACAAGGCTTAACTGTATTCTTTATGTAGCTAAGACAAAGAGAGCTTTCAGAAATTGTGTGCACTTGATCAGAAAGCTAAATCTGAAATGCTTCCGAGGGAAGCATGTGCAGGAGGTGAGTTCCGTGTTTAAACATGCAGTTCAATACAATCCAGTACAGTAGTCCAGCAAAACAAACTTCAGTGTGGCTAATGATTGTAGTAAATACTGAGATGATGTGGTCACAAGGCAGAACTGTGTATTGCCACTTTGCTTGACTATTTCATAGCCCGGAGGAAGACAGTTGAAGTGGAGGATGTGAGAATCACAGATAACACAACTGTCCCTGTATGAACCAGTAAGTGGTTATTAATATTAAATGGTGCCTTTCAGCTAATTAGGATGACAGATGCACAGACGTATTACTAATGTCAGTTGCTTTGTGGTGGTACTGATTTCTCAGACTTCAGCTGATTAGGAGAACCAGTGAGAACCAGTTTGCAACCACATAAAAGAAAAAGGAAAAATTTGCTGGGAGAAACAAATCTCACAAGTGCTGTCACAATGATAAAATCCCTCCTTAATATAATGAACAAATGCCTCATCAATTATGATTAAATGGCTCCACAATAATAGGCCTTTTCGTTAATAATAAAAGGAGTTTTTAATGACAATAAACCAGATAAACCCTGCAGGCTTTAGGCTATCATTAGGCAAGCAGATGCTTTTGCATCAGTAGCACTAAGTTCTGCCCTAATGCAGGTGACCTTTTTTTAATATTAACCAAAACTAGGCTCCAGAATGCCCAAATCGCCCTCAATCAGAAACACAAAAGATGGCGAAGAAGTCTGAAAAAGGCCAGACAGACCAGAGTTTCTGCTTGACAATATCTGCTAAAATGAGGTCTGCAGAGCATTGAGGAAGGGTCATAATGACATGTGTGTGCAATTCCCCACTTCTCTTAAGCCCCGAAGAAAGGGCATCGTTACACCCTGATTGGTCAAGAGGGGAGTGCGGCGAGCTGCTGTCAGTTATGAGCCAGTCTCTATACCCTGCACAACAAGTGAATGGCCCTCCAATCATCTCAGAGGAATGAATATGGGAAAGGCAAATGGCAGCAAGTACCTAAGAATGGGTGTCTGCTACAGTTTTATTCAGGCTAGAAGAGAGTGCTGTTTGCTTGCTTCTTTTGCCTGCGGTGACCCCAACACAACAATCAAGCATCCAATTACTGTCAAAATGGTCTGTCGCCTCTGTCACTCCATCTGTGGTGTGAAAAGGACAAACGCAACATGCAAAATACATTTCGACAAAAGAGCTTGGACCTGCGAATTTGTCTACCCTTGAGGGGTTTTAGGGACAAGCAATGGACTACAGAATGAAATTCAAGAGGGCTTGTACACAAAATCTCATCCTGCATGAGTATGCATCTACAAACCATGTAAGAGAAGGCTCTGGATAGAGGCATATCAATTTGCCAGAGACCATCTCCAAAAATCTTTAAGACCAAAACGGAAAGCAGAAAATGTAGGAATTACTCATTTTAGTTTCAGCACCAGGCTTAGTTGCTTTGCAACAAATACTATACCAAGAGCTCTGTAGGAAATTGGCCCCTTAATGCCCTCAGCATTTCAAGGGTGTTCTTGCCTGTCTCCTTGTTCTTCAGCATGGGTAAAGACCTCTTCACCTCACCTGCCCTCAGCCTACTCCATGCACAGAATTGACAGGAATGTTAAATGAACAACTAGTCACCTTCACGGTGTGTTCTTGTTCATTCTGAATGTGCTTACATTGATTATATTTCGTCATTACATAATTGTCTCAGCATCAGCAACAGTGAGGCAGTGGATGGTTAGAGGTACACTCTGAATCCAAGGCCATCATCAGGGGAAAAGTATTATCTAATGGCACAGCGGATCAGCTACCCATTTATATTAAGGGCTCCTGTAGACCTGTCTATATGGATTACCACAGATTTAGTTATAGTGTGGCACAGCAACTCACAGGAATAAGAGATTATTGATAAAGCTTTCCTCAGTAACACAGTGAACTGTGTCAGAGGCTATGACTGAGCCTTTACTGAGCCATGAATGAATTATGGCTATTGGTTCCTCACTCCATGGTATTTACATTGAACATCATAAGCATTTTAACAATACAGCTTCAGTATATGCTGATGACTGACAGATATCGGATGAACTTCACTGTTCACCACACACCCTTGTTGTGCAAGTTCACACTTGACGAGAGCTAGCTCAAAGTTCAGTACACACATTAAACTGAACTACTTCACGTTCAGAGTTCACAATGAACAACAAATGGAGTTATCACAAGTAGTTGCTAATGTTATGTGTTAATATATATATATATTTAAAAAAAGATACTGGCCAATACACTGTACTCTCAAATATCAGTATCAGAATTATGAAGTACATTGTGATTTTTCCTCATATATACAGTATTAAATCTTTCATTGAGGATGATTTATTTTGTCTGCTCAATGGATTTCTTAATCAGTTACAGTCATTTTACATGACTCACCTGCACTTCTGAATTTCTGTCAGTGAACTTTACAACTCTACATTCATAAAGTACTGTTGCCAGTAACACCTGTACTACATGACACAATCCAATACAACAGCCCAGCAGTCAGTGCTGCCTTAGTGAATGTCCAGCTTTGTTGAAACCCATCCAACTGGAGATCAGGTGCCATGCTACTCCACCTCCCAAAATGCAGTACAAAATCTGCCAATCATTTATTATTTACTCCTCTGCAACTTAAAAACAAGAATATAAGTGGATAAGACAAGAGGAAAGCTAAAACTAAGTCAGATGTAAGAATACGAAGAATAATAAGTATTCTCTGGGAAAATATGTTGACTACTGTGTCTATATCAGCAGTTGGGATTATGTTGAAGACTTGTAGTAATCAAACCCAGAGGATATGTGCTGAAACTGAGGCGATGATGGCACATCAGACATTGCTCCAATAATGAATCAGGACACCAAACATTGGACTTCTTTCTCCCAACACTTTTGCAGTTCATGCATTTTTTTCTGCCATAATTTTGAAAGTGTTTAGACACACCTTGCTGCTTCCTCTTGGTGATGTGTGTGCTCCATATCCTCTTCCTCTTCCTGCTCTCTATCGCTGTGGTATTGTTTCATACAGATTTGTTTTTACCAAGACCTATGACCCTGCTGCACTTGCTCTGGCAGTGGTCACACGCTAAATAATACGCAGTATACGTCATCTTCAGCCGAGTTTAATGGTGGTGTTATATGTGTTTTTGAGTTTTCAGTGCTGGATGTGGTCAGATTAGGTTGTGAATGAGTGAGTTTAAGGATGCACTAACATGGTCGGACACAATATTAAGACATCAGATGATCCATTTATCAGACAGAGAGTGCACAGAGACTCACCCAACATCAGATCAGAGATCAGTAGGCAAGTTCAGCAGCTCCTTTCACAAGATATCATTGGGGAAAAGTGGTAGCTCCTGGTCTTTCCCTGTTGGTCATGGAAGAAAAAAGGATGGTAGGTTCAGATTCTGCATGGATTACAGGAAGCTGAATGCAGCCATCGTTAATGACAACCTGCAGACACCTTTGACAGTCTGGCATGTGCATGCTGGTTCAGCACAATGGAAACCTTTGAGGTCAAGCGTGCTTTACTGTGATGTTTGCTAACAACCACCAGAGGGCGACATGTTCAATTTCCAATGTTGTAAGAGGCAACTGAAATGCTCCTACATGAACCCCCCAACCCACCCCCTTAGAAGCAGAGGAGCACCTCCATTTCTGATATTGTGCAAAGCTCTCAGGCTTCTCATGATGTAGTTAGTCCACCTCTGAAATACGGACCCCATACATTTGGGGTTGTTTATTTCTTTTTAAGTAATTGGTGGCTGAGGTTTTGTAGCCTTCTGAAGTAAGAAGGCCTTTTGAAATTTGTCCACACATTTGCTTCAAACCATTATGGATCTGGTGGAGTACATTCAGATGCTGTAGGCTTTGTGAGTCACAGCAACTGACTTCCAATTGTACTCACCAATCAATCATTCCAAGAAAAATTTATGGTAGTCAATCATAACAGGGTTTACTTAAATTAGTTATCTGTCAGACTGATGTTTAAAGGGAAATGGACAAGGTTGTAACTGTCCCGCACTGTCGCAGAATCATTCATCTTACTTATTATATTGCATCTTTACTACTCATCTGTCAGTTCGATGTGGTTAATGGCATTGTTAAATTTCACTGTATCCTCTGCTGAACAATTTGTACCGTAAAAAATGAGCTTTAGGTGTTTCTAAGGCCATTCTAACATTGTTGGCATATAAATGTTACATGTCATGTCGCCTGTTTTTGGCTGTATGTTGAGGAGCAATGGCTGTGTCTTTTCACTAAACTTGGAACTGAACGACTTGGATGAGTGTAATTATGTATGATCACTGGATACAGAAAGATATTCATGGAGCCGCAATGAGAGATGATGCTCTCATATTGCGCATAGAGTTTTGTTCTATTTTAAATATTTGAATAATAAATTTAGTAAGTGTACCTCATTGCCCAGAACTAGTTTGCATTCCAATACCGTTAGCCACTCAGAACTCCTTCGTGACCTTGAACAAGAGCCCAAAGGTTATGGACCCGTTTCAAATTAAGGACATAGTTATGCACAAACATGCATGGCCACTTACACATTTAAAGCTGTGTGCCACCACATTTAAGGGTTTCATTTCAGCAGCAAATGAATGCCTGCGTAATCCTCTCTTCTCTTTGTGGTTTTCTTATTATACAGTATAATCCAGGATCAGAGTTGAGATATATTACAGAAATACTACTGATGGAGGTTAAGAGCCATTCATGTCAGGATGGCATGACGAGAAGGTGCTTTGTGTGGAGCTTTACTACCACCTAGTGGATCGTGAAGCACAGCACCTTGTGCAGATGTACAGTATTGTAGTGGAAGAACAGTTGTAGGTGGTCTGAGGTGGGCCTCTCCAGTTGTAAATAGTGTTCTGACACGTGTGTGACCACTCCGGTGTCTGTGAACTTTCACCCCTGAAAGCTTAGCTTTACCACCTGGGGGTGGACTGTTCTTGATCTCACAGCACCTCCAGCACACTGGCACACAGCTCTCTCACTCAGTCTCCCTGTAAAGAACCTCCAAGGTCCACTGCACACACATACATGTGTGGGTATGTGTGTGCGCACGGTCCTATTTAGAAAAACAGCTCCATTACAAAGGCATTTGACGTGGAGGTTTTTGGGACTGCGTAACTCATTTCTGAGCTCCAAATGGCTCATATTTCGAAGTGTTACTTTTATATCCTTGCTTGTTACAGAGTTTGTTTATATTATAAATACCTAAGTCAAAACATGAGCACATTTAAAGCTAAAGCATGTGCACCTCTTTGTAAATTCAGTGTATTATGGTTTCCAGTTGTTTCAATTTTATATAGTGTATCTGGTCAGCTGTCTTGTCTTTCACCTCTGTTGTTTGATCTGTCTAATTCTGCGGATGCACACATTTCTACACAGTGCAAGTGAAGGCTTGTTTTTACATCAGTGTAAATAGGACTGAACACACTAAAACTGGCCTTATCTATTGCTTATTTTGGGCTTAAGCACATCTGGGGTGTGTTATGACTAAGGGACTCTCTTCAACTCAGATCTTCACACAAACCGTTTGCCTTTCTCTCTCTTTCTTTTGCATTGTGTCAACGCACAACAAAAGTTGTCATTAAAGCCATGAAATGTCTTGATGTCCCACATACAAGTGGGAGATTTTGGGTGCAGCTACATTGAATGAGACAGATGGTGAGGGATGTTGGATGATATAAAAACATAGTCCAGGTGTGGTATTCAGTGAGCGGTCCTCAGGTGTGTCTTTTCAAGATCTGCCCAATGAAGTACGATATCTCTGTTGATACACTTCTTCATCTGCAGCATCATTTTTCTCCTCCTCCATGGCACACCACACCCCCCACTCTATTCACCCTTGCTGCCGTATCAACCAATGATCCTACGCCCACCAGAGCAATCATACACACCCCTTTGATCAGCTTTATCCCTCACTTTAGTATTGTTAAAAAAAAAGATACAGCAGCAACAATAGGCCAAAATGCGGCTCACTCCCACTGCCTAGCCTACTCTCATTTTCATTATCTATTCTCTTTTATTCCCTTGTCCACATGCAGTACAGAACAATGCAGCGCAGGCGGACAGGGTGGAGACTCATGACAGGACTGGTAACATGATGACACACCAAAGGCCAGGTGAGTAAAATCCCCCTCCGCAGTGGGACATGTGTCACAGCCCTGCCGCGTCTCCAACCTTTTTTGTGGTTCTGCGTCTCTCTTCTGTGGCTCTCTCCCCCTCCGGCCCTAACGATAAAGCCCCCATCTGCTGTGGGGACGCGGGTCTTTCTCTCTCTGAACTGATCCCCCGCAGCAGTTTCCCCTTTGTCAGATATGCCGATCGCGTTTCACTTTTGACACCTCTCTGTTTTACACTTGCGACAGGTACGAAGGTTCTTCTGTTCTCCGAAGAAATGTATTGGAAATACGATAGTCGTCTCTTTCCAAAGCTTTGCCCTCTGCGCCCTTGTGCCCCTGGTGAAAACAGAATATTTTTTTTGAAAGAGCAGAAAAACAGTTCTAAAGGAATGCATGAGTGTGTTGATCCTCACCAAGAGTTGGATAATTGACCCTTCAGCTGACCTATGATTCACAACAAAAGGTGCAACACTGAACTTGCCATACAGGGACTGAATGTTTTTCCAATTTTCAACCTTTTCCATTCACTGTATTCTATTACTTTTTAATGCTATACAGTCTGCAAGCTTGTAGCATCCATTGTGATATCTATGAATATGTTTATATATATCTGTCTGGTTATCCATTCGTCACCTGTGTGGCTACCCACACAGCCATATCTCTATCTATCTGTCACATCCATTTGTGAGGCTGTCGTTCATCCATAGTGTACTCAGCTGTTTCAGTGCATCAACCGTGTTGCTGGTTATTCTGCACACAAACCCTGCACATGCCAATTGTTAGTAACATGAGCCGACTCAGCATCCTAACCTGCAGTGAGATCGCCTGTCACAGGTCAAAAAGACAGCTGTAGTGTTTTCAGACTCAGGCTTAAACTGATAAAGTGTCTTGGAATGGCAGTGATGTGTGATATGAGGCCAGATTATCTTGTTACAGTCATGATAAAGTTCGTATGTTGTCATGTGTCTCAGCAGACACGTAGAGGACTGATGTGTCATCAGTGCCCTTAGATTAGATTTCATGAATAAGGTCCCAGGATTGGGGGAGAACATAGGATTTTAACAGACTGGTCACACCTCTTTAAAATTGGTCCAAGTCTTGTGTTTTATGCACTTGACATATTTCGTTTCAAAGCTCACAAACTTGTTTTCTCTTAGACTTGAGACAAAAGTATGCCCAGAGCAATTCACCGGCTGTCACCTGAACCTTGACCTATGAACCTAAGCGTATGTCTCCAGATACTTCAGCAACCCACGAGACTCAAAACAACTACTGAAAAGAGTTTTCCCTCCACCCTGAATGACTCACTGCCCTGCTGTGTACAAATCATTCTTGTCCTTGGAGCTAATGACCCGAGTCATTGCCAAATAAATCTGACCTCCATATCCTGATAATGATAACATGCACGATTATCCCAGCATCCTTTTCCCTAATTGTCCGCTCTTTATCAGCAGTTCACACTCTAAAGTGTTGTCAGTAATCCCTGCAAGATCCGACACACATACCCAGTTCCACCGCTGCGTCTAAAAATGAAACTGAAGATATTTGAAGAGTTAAAAATTCCATCTAGGTATTAAAGGGGTTTAGCTTGGAGTCACATAGCATGTTTACTCTTGTTTAATAAGATATAGTATCCACCAAGGATATAATAAACTATTTAATTAGTTCACATGTGATATCATATTACATCTGATTTAATCTAGGATCCAAGGATCCGCCAACACAGCTAGTAGCTATCACTAATTTATTTGACCTTGGAGGTAAATTAAGACTGCAAGTCAACTTTCCCACAACCTCTACTCCCAAGTGAACTGATTAGATTATCGTGGCATTAAATCCAATTGTCTCTCTGTAAGCTCCATTCTGTTTGTTATTGTATACCACTTTTTATGTGCTATTCATGAAACAAAGGTCAAGGTTGCCACCACATTTGCCTGGCCTTTCTTTTCATTCCAAGAACAACTGAGCAGTGTTTGTTAAGTGGTATGACCGAGTAACAATATGTGCTAATACTCCTGATACACAAGGCTGTGAAGTGTTGAAGAGGTCGTGTAATTTAATAATAGTGAAATATGAAACACAGGGAAACACCACATCCTGTTTAGCGTAATCATGAGTCATATTTGTCAGGCCTGGAAAAGTCCACATCTGTCCTTAATGGATTTAGACCGCCTGGCACAACCAGGAGTTTCTACATTGTACCATGGGTGGCCCCAGTTAAAATCTGAACTTCTAAGCGGAGCAGTGTGAGATCCATGTTCTGCACATGGAGGTGTGTGTTTCTGTGTAGCCAGCTTGCAGTATTTGGTTGTGAGTGTGTTTGAAAGCGTTATCATGTGATGCAGGATTTTAACTTAAGCCTGCGGTGAAATAGTTGATCCATTTGATGGAAACAGTTTACATTACAGCAGTACCTGGCCAGCTATAACCCAGATTGCAATCGGTTAGGAGTACTACATCAGTACTAAATCATGCTTAGCTGTTGGTGTGTGCTCTATAAATATAGAAATATATGATATAATAAATCTATAAAACAGTGTACAGTATATATACATGCTAATAGTGCTGGAGTTTAGACCTTCAGAGACAGCTCTAGCAAATATGCAATACGCTTTAATCCACAGCTTTGAATTGGTTGAAAGATCCCTGTGATATCCGTGCTATCTGTCTTTATTCTAAACCAATCACATCCAACACCAATAAGAGAAATAAACAGAGGAAAATGCTCCTCTGTCACGTGAATGAATGAGTCAGGTGTGAGTGAGTCTATGAACTGATTCATCTCAGAGCAAGATTCTTCTCTCGTATTTACAGTTCAGGCGATTTTCAAGGTGACTGCTCTTTGTGATTTACATCAAAGTGACCATGTGGTCATGCTGCTCTGATCAACTGTCCAGTCTGCTGACAGAGACATAATATCCTCTGGGTATTACTGACAGGGAGCGTGGTATGTGTGTGTCTATGCCTCGGTGTGTGTGAGTGTGCGCGTCGCTGTATGCGTTTGTGTGTGTTAGTGTGTGTCCGTGTTGGAGCGTGCATTTACACACAGGCCCACGTGTGTGAGTGTGAATGTGTATGTGTGTCACAGTGTATTTATGTAAGCGGGTGACATAAATACATCAAGGGGAACACACAGCTGTCTGCTGCCATGTTTCTCAGGGGTTAGAACCTGAAATGGACTGTGGACTGTTTCTCCTGGGTCATTTCATTTCAAGTCCCTTTCAGTGAACTTGGTTCCGGGGATGAGCCTGCAGCAGACAAGTCGTCTCGCACTTTCTGCAACAAATTTTCAGCAGCAGTAGAAATGCGGACTTAGCGAGTCCCACTGCACAGCCACCGGATGGCTGCAGTGAAAGGGACCTGCTCTGATCTCAACACATACCAGGCTGGATTAGAACAGGGAACCAGAGCAGAAACAGGATCTGACCCTCACTGCTATCACTCTCTAACCACTGCCGCTCCTTCCCAAAGACATCCTCTACACTTCCTTCTCCAATTAGTATGACCTTGTTACATTGGGACAGAGAAGCTTTGTGAAAGTCAAGTCCCAGCTTCATGCAGCACACTTTTAGCAGAGCCGCCCAGCGAGCAGGCTTGAAGGCTTGAAGGCTAGAGGTTACAATCAAAATAGCTCGGTTCAAATCTGTAAACTGATCCAGATACATAAAACAAATGGACAACAAGCAGAGCAATCGTGTCCCTTCCCCCCGAGGGAGCTTTTCATCTTTGCCCAGTGGTTGTGATCAGCACTTAGCCAGCACTGTTTGTTTAGTAACACAGTAGGAGGAGGCCGTGGCGGACGCTCTTTGAATGCTCAAAACCGTAAAGCCAGCAAAGAGTCTGACACCGTGCCACCTTGGGGAGGGGCGCTAGTATCCCACATGTCCCCTCTTCGATGAGGGGCGCCACTGACAGCTGCCGAAAGTCAAGGGTCAAAGTCCCGGCAGGTAGACATAAGTGGCCAGGATCATGGGCTGTCGAGGACAGGCAGGGAAGGAGGATGGAAGCCTGAATTAAAAGTGTCTACCAACTCTTATCAGTCTAACCACAGGCAACCTTGCTGTGTCTATAAGCACAGTGTTGCGTATATGTTTGGACATATGGCTCACCATTCAATACATGATGTACAAATGCATTTCCTCTGAAATTCCTTTATTAAATCCAGCTTTTGTCACGCCGACAGCTGAACACAGAAGCTCGTGATGTTTTCAGGGTTTGGGCAGGAGCCAAGATGAAGTGCATCTCAGAGTCCATCTATGTATCCCACCTGCCCAGCCCTGTGCAAAATATTCCCTAAATCCTTCATCAGTATTTGTGAAAAGAAAAAAAAAATCAGTAGGTTGGTTGGTGAATGCTTACACAGCAATAACTTTCACACAACAGTAACAAAGGACCTTGAATTAATTGTTTCTACCATGGCCCGATGAAGTCACTGGTCCGTGGGAGAGAGCTTACTCGTTTCCCTCATGGGGTGATAATTCACCCTTGACCAGTAATAAGCTGTTCACACAGTATGCAGCTATAGCAGGCTCTTGTGACAGGCTAAACCTTCATACAGCATTGACCCTAAGAGGAAAACTGAGTTGTTTCAACTTTTCATATTGGACCTCATAGTTCCTTATAGTTTACTATGAGTACCTCTGTCCACCATTCACACTGCACCGGAGGAGAGCACCACAGAATGCACATAATGTAAATACATGTCGTGAAATGGGTCTGAAAGGACATGTGGGTTTTTAAAAGGCTCCCCTCTACAGATTTAGTATCTGTGTCTGAGAGATTTAACCTTCCTTACTTCCTCCCTTCTATTTATAACAGTGTCATAGTCCTGCCTGCACTTTGATAGTACCAAGTGATCTCATTTACACACACTCACTCACACGCACAGTCTCTCTCTTACACAGACACACACTCATGCTAGCACATATTTTCACACGCATACAATCTAGGTAGATTGATGCCAACAAATACTCATAGAATGTTTGAGCAATGAGTGAAACAGATGGAAATACTGCACTGGATGGCACAATGGCTGGGTGTTTGGCAACACGCCATATCTGAATTGTAGCACACCCTAATGGATCAGCTGAAAGCTATGCCAATCGTGCTGTATCTGCCATGACTACCTGCTCTCTGTCTCTCCGTCTCTATGCCAAGGGTGATCTGGGGGCCTCTGTGCCCGCTGACAGCTGAGCTCACTCTGGCAGACAACCGGCACTTCTGCACACAAGTACATGCAGAATACAAAGTGAGAGGCCACTGTCCTGGTCAGCATTCAAGCCAAAAAGCACTGTGATATGGGGTTTGAGCTGCTGTTTCACATCAGGGACACAATGACAGTAAATGAAAGAGCCTGGTAATGAGTTACGACCATAGTTTAAGGTGTTGTTGTGGTGGATTTTGTAGGATACTCAATTTTGAATATTACGGAAGGTTCACCTTACAATATAAAAAAATCCAGTCGTCACACAAGCTGTGTCCATGTGCTGTTCATCAGACTGTCAGTGAATGGCTTCAACCTGCGCAGTGTCCTCTCAGTGTTAATATTCAAAGACTCCAGTTGTGGCCATAATCAATTATATTAGTTAAACACACATTAAAACACCAGTTTAGTTAATATAGGTACATAAATGTATTTAAAGTTGCTTGAACATATGAGTTTGTTTGACTTCATGTCTGTAATGATTTTTAAAACAGAATACTGGTGATCATGTAAAAACAGCAGTCTAGCATTCAAAATGTTACTTGAAGTAAGAGCACAAAACCTATTATAAGCAAAGGGTACTTTTACTTTGAAGTTATTATAAGTAAAAGTACTCATTATGCTGATGAATATATTGTATATACTGTATAACTGGTTAATTATTAATTCTGCTACATTAATGTGCGAACAGCAGTTTAATGTTGAGCTGATTTTTAGCTAACTTATGCTGCTGGATAATTGAATCTATAGCAACACATCCCACTTTATGAGCTTATCACAAAGTTTGTATGTGTTCATCTGGAGTAAAAATTGCAATATTTCTGCAATGCATTCCTAAAAACCTAAACAAAATTACAGCCATACTGCACACAGTATTAACATTACATTAATTACATACATATATAGACATATTGTCATTCTATTTTCTGTAACACCTTGATGAACAAAGGTAGATGGGTGCCATCACTGTGAATTGACAGACTGTGCCTTGAACATGAAATTTGATTTTTGAATATACGAACGAGCCAACACTGATGAAGCTGTTTGCATCTTATCCTTAGAATCTCTTGAGGAACTCATCATCCAAGCCGCAACAATGCTTTAAATGAATATGTCAGTTGTTGTTTGCCTCCTCGAGTTATATTTATGGGATGGTCTTCCTGAGGGAGTCGTGCATAGTGTGTCGAAATCTTTTATTCATCAAAGACGACATTGTGTAGTTGAAATGAAACATGTTGAACAAGATGCCCCATATTTATTGCATGTTACATGCAACAGTGACTCATGGAGTCAGGAGGCGGAAAATGCATTAACGTACCATTTGTCATATGGGTTTGACCTGAAACACAGTCATTTAAACTTAGCAAGTCCTTATGAAGGGATATGCACAAGAAGACAGGCTACGCAAAGGCGAAGAAAAATGAGCGGCCATGCGGGACATTTGTTTCATATTATTTTTTACAGTTCTACATTAAACTGAAGCAGCTGCAGTGATCTGGATTGTTTGTCTGAGGATTAATGTACGCCCATATAAACTCTGTGGGGAGTCATTGTTATTTCCATCTGATGGCCTGTCAGTGCTCTGCGCAGGCTCGACATCAAAAAGTGAGGCGCTCGTCCCATCAGTGGCACAAATAATGAAAGAGGGCTCTTCTGTGCGAGTGACGAGTCTCTTCCTCACACCCCATGTGGTGGTGATTCGTTCAGCTTACTCATGTTTCTCCTCCAAACAAATTAATATTTATTATAGTCACTGGAGTGTTCAGCTCAGGGGACTTATGGCACCCCTCAGACTGCGCAGCGCTCCCACATAAAGGAACTCTGTAAGATGCTTCTATTTTCGGTGACCATTATCTTCACAACTCTGCCTGTGTGAGACAGAGGAGGGTCACAGAGGAATCCTTTGGTGACACTGCTGCAGATATCAGCAAACAATACAGCCTCTGTCTGGCACATCTCTGAGCGAGGCTGTGTCCCAGCATGAGATGTCATACGCGATGACATGTAAAAAATATCTCCTGCGTGAGAGCTGCTGCAGTTATCTGGTCATTAATCAAATCTATTTTATGCTACTGAACCAGTCGTCATAGGAATGAGGAAGGTCACAGGTTTCAATGCATCAGTTTTGCTGATCCATCACTGCCTTTTGGGAACTAAGGTTCACTGAGAGTTTCCAGTGAAATTATTTTGCTTTCTTCAATATGTAAACTAAATGCACTGTCATAGAAACACAGTTATTGGAGATTAGTCCTGTAAATTAATTAGCTCTTAACGATACTAATTTTCACATTCATTGTCATCTCCCTTTACAAATGCAATTGAAGTGATTTTCAATGCAGGATATATGTTAGATACAGTAGCATTTCCATAAATTGAATAATACATGTATTAGGTAAGTCGACTACAGTATATGCAGCATACTGTTGTTTTTTAAAATATACTGTATTTACATGTATACATTTTCATGCTCAATATACTGCATTTTCTATATATTTATCATGTGTATTATCATTGTCTTTTGAGAAATATTAGGTCTTTCCATGTGCAAATGTGTTTGATAAAAGCTCTACTGTATGTAGTAACTATTCTATGCTTTGAGGTTTGATATGTAAAGCACATAAATAGCAAAGAACAAAACATGGAATAAATAAATAATAAAAAAAGTAACTAGTTTTAAACCAAATATGTTATTGTAAATGTAAGTCTGTTTGACAGCAGACACAGAAGCAGCAGATTGAGATTTCTGAGCTCCAGCTTCACTTAAAGTCTCCAGCTGAACTTTAAATAACCTTGCAGAACCACACAGAGTTCTGACAACACTGGCTCTGCTTTCAGATGACTCAGGCTTTCATTATAACGTTCTGTTTTGCAAGTTCATATTACATTCATGCATTGGAGCTTGTTTATGTAAGTATGGTTTCCTTTCATTCATTCTCTTTACCTGTTTATTCCTGCTGGGAGCAAATGACAACCTGGAGATGATCCCAGCATGCACTTGCAGAAAGGACATTGCAGAGTGCCGTTTTCACGACAGTTCCATATTCTTGTTGAACCAAATGCAGAAAAAAAATATATTATTTTTTTTAATTTCATTCATCTTCCAGTTGTAGAAGCACACTGGGTGATTATAGTGTAGCTGAGTGGACTAACCTGAGCTGGTGTGATGGTTCAGTGCCCCTTCAGTGAGGGCAGAGAGAATTATGACCGCTGATGTGAAGGAACTGGGCTCACTTTCAGTTATGACAGAACAGCTCATATACACTGTACATCCAGGTCATGTCTCAATCTCAACGGCAAAACGTGACTTCAGCCAGCGTGGACAGCCTGAACACGTCAAATGTGTTGTCGTGTGCGGAACTTGTACAGAGTACCATAAAGTTACAAACAAAAACAGGTGATATGAATTCAGAGGGTTGAATCGTGATAAAGGAAACACCAGCAGCTGTCAGGTTAATACAATGAAACCATGTGAGAACATGACAGAAAGGAATCCATACAATGAGCACTTGGCTCAGCACCAATGCAGATGCTTGAGAATGGGCAGGGCGCATAAATGCTTGAAAGAAAACATGTATTGACAAGAAGTTTCAGCCCATGAGCAAACAAATATGAGCTTTAATACCACTGAATAACAGATAAGTCAGAGTGGATTTAAAGTGTCAGTGCTGGGATTTCTGTCCTTTTATTGAACAGCCATCTTTAGCAGCATTTTGCATGTTAAATTAAAACCAGAAAGCCTCTTGGAAAAGCAAGTGTTTAGTTGTTGGAAGGAGCCGGTCTCTGCTGGCACATGAACACAAAATGACTTTTTAATTCTTAAAGCTCTGGGTAACTTGTGGAATTCGTTTTTAGCACCAGATGAAAGGCGGGTGCAGCTTGTAAATCATGAGGGGTGGGCTTTCTCAGGTGCCACATCTTAGCTGCTTCAGAGTCCTTCTTTTGTGGTCTGTGCGGTGTTGCCCCGGGCTCACCTTGACAAGACACCGCTTATTGACAGACCAGATGCTCCAAGGAGTGTATAAGTTACATTTGCATGTCATGAATTTGGAGTGGAATAAATCGCTAACATGATATATCAAAGTGCCCACTGTTCCCTAAATGCTCGCCTCACGTACAGGCTATTTACAAATACGTTCTAGTAAATAGCAAGTGAAGTGGGACTCTTAAATTTGAGATGTGTTTAGCCATCAGACGCAACTTGACGCCGTTGCGCAGAGCGCGGAGATCGGGTTAGAAACATGCATCGCAACAGATCATCTCCAAATCGCATTCCGCATACTGAAATCTAATCCGAGGACATCAGGATGTGTGACATAATCCCCAAGTCATCTGAAAACTGCGCTCCTCCGAACGGGGCTCCGGGGGTGGTTTGGAGAGATATGCGGACCCCTGTTACTCACTGTTTGCTCTTGCAGGGGTCTATAAAAGAGGGGCGGACACCGAGCGCCCCAAACGTCAGAGCGCACTTAACTATAAATCTCTCCAAACTGCCCTCTGCGCCCGGTGCGGTGTTATGCGCAGACATCTGTCCTGCCTCAGTCCAGTATGAGGGCAACGCGTGTGGAAACTCTTCGAGCACACACAGGCACGATCTGACCAGGAGAAAATGGAGAATAAATACTCCCATCTGTGTTGTTTACCATGTCAAGATAGTGTCAGACGCTGGCGATTATGAACATTTAACGCAGCTGTGGATTTAACGGCGCTTCAACTGTTTTATCAAGAGGCAGACTAAAGCTTCGTGCACTCTGGGAAGCAGATATTGTGCACCTTTTGCGCCCCGGTTGTGCGCGGGAGACGCTGATGTCTTCATTGGACTCCTTTCAGTCGGAGATGGTGGAACTCTCTCGGATTTCCAACGTGGAAACGTAGCATCCAATTAATCAGCGACTGCAACTGTACCCCGCAAGGCGCAGTGGCACTTGGTCTGCTCTCTTCAACACCTACCTTTGGACTCTGAAGTGTGGGAAGAAGCATGGTTTGGTTGGTGCGCTGGATCGGAGTATGAAAAAAATAATCACCTGGTGCCGTAGCCTGCTTCATCTTTTTATTCTATCAGGACACAAACCGAATTTGAAGTTGTTTGAAGGAAATTTTTACGTTTCGCTTCATGCGGCTGATTCAGCTTGGGACACTAAATGAGTCGCGTTTTCTGTTTGGATTTTAACACCAACTGCCAAACGAGTTTCAGGTCTGCATGGGCCATATTTAAGGTAAGTGAATCATTCTGTTTTTTAGCATTTGAGAGTGTAAATTAAAATATTGCCATATCTTCCGATTATTTGCGCGCAAGGGGCATTTTAGTCAAAATGGAAAACGCAACTTGTGCATTTTTAAAGACAGTTGTTAGGAGTTTTGCTCATTATGTTTAAGCCCACTATTTATCCATGCATAGCTGTTTAGGTTTACTGCAGACTCAACATGCCATTAGACAGAGTCACGTAAGCTTTGGGGATCGCCATCTGGCCAACTCACACCATTATTTAGGCTATCGTTGCCAACACGCTTTGGTGCGTGCTTTAACCAGCGCATTTTTGTGCGCGGCGCACCCTCCGGGAGCCACATTACACGTAGCAAGACCTCGCATGATATCACATGAATGTATCAGGTCATAATGCTGATGGGTCTGAACGTCAGTCGACAATGAAGGCTACTGGTTAATCACAAATGTTTGGGATTTTAAAGCAACACAGTACTTTTACGCACACATTTACGCGTTTTTGTTTTGTGTTGTTGTTTGTGCTTGTGTTTTTCAGTATTTTGTAGATATCTGGGCATTATGAAGTATATTACAGGCTATTTTTCATTGAGATAAATTTATTTGGAATTTTCTGGTAAGTTCACTCAATTTTCATACAGAATTTACAGTAAACGCCACTATGAGGTAGAGACAAAGTGAAGATCAAAGCCTCTTGACATGATGACACCCAGTTATTAATACAGAATGAGTCACACTGTTAACACTTTGATGACTTCATTATAAACAAGAGTTGGCCCACATTCTGATTGAACTGGAGAGTTGTCAAATTATTATATCTAGTTCTTTAAAATCAGTTTTGTCTTGCCTCCCTATTTCAAATACAATCATCCTCGTATTTGTTTTGCAGCTTTCTTCATAGGAACTGAGTCTAAGATGAAGTTATGGGATGTTTTGGCCACGTGTTTGTTGCTCCTGAGCTCTGTCGCTACACGGCCTCTCTACCAAAACACTCAGCCAGCCAAGAGGACTTATTTTCCCAGCAGCTACAGTGATTCTGCGCCCCTGTCTGTGGAGGACAAAGAGCCAACGTTCCAGCGCGAAGACCACAACCTGCAGGAGATCTCGATGGAGGATCAATGTAAGGCGTGTTTCGACAAAATCTTTGTGTGCAGTCAATGCGATTGTCTCCTGAATGGCAGATAATTGCCCCTCATGGGGGTCACGCTGTCTGTGCTGCTTGTGGAAACCTACGTTAAATAACACATAACTGACCATTTAATCACATAGGAAAAAGTCTGATCTAACATCTTTGCACTTCATTATAATTCACTGTTGACTTTTTAGAGGAATAGAAAGCAGCACAGATGCAAGGGGAAGTGAATGTTACACAGCTGGTTTGCTGGCCAAGGAATTTAGCCTTTCTTGACTAATTACACTTGAGAAACAACGTGTAATGTGATAGCCAGTGGGTTGAGCCAACAGCGGAGAGTCCTACATTGATAAGGCTCTCAGACAGGCAGGTTATCAGACGGAAGATCTTAATTTGTGTTTTATTGCTGCCGTGTTACATCATACGGATGTCAAAACAAGCCAGCAGCTTGAATAAAAGCATGAAGAGCCCTGATCCCAGGGTCGCTCTCCACGCTTCCCCTTCTCCCTATTGTGTACGCTCACCTCTGCCTCTCTGAGACTTAGAGAGCCATGACCTTTACCCATCTGCCAAAAGTCAGAATCATGGTGTGTTTTAGAGAAGGCGGTGTGAACCACAGGTCACAGGAATCTCCAGGGGAGACGCTGGACAACGGCGGAAAGTTTGAAGCATCTAGTGAGAGTTCTGTGTTTATGTTCATTTTAACAGCGATGGTGGGCAGGAATTTATTTTGTTTGGATCAATGTGACACTGTATCATCTTCACACAGACGTAGATGCAGCCACGAACTAGATAAGGAATGGAACAATTTGACAAATGTTTGTCCCGCCACCTCGTCTTCTGTTTGGACCATGGTGACATCACTGATCTGCTCTGTAACCCAAGACCATTAACAAAGCACTAATAGTGTAAACAACGCTGTGGCTCCAAGAGAGGATGGGTCTATGCTTTGTGCATAATTACAAAGGAAATTGGGCTTTTTCCTTTTGAGACTAAAATGTGCAGGCAGCAGCTGTACAGGGAAACTGATATTGTAGCATTCAGCCAACAATAATGCTGTATGTTGCATTTAATGATTTTTCTTTATCAGTTCAGACCGGTGTGTTGGTGATTGTTGACTCCTTTGTACTGTACAAAATGATGGCACAATTTATACCAGGAATCACTCCATTTGCCGCCACCGATCCAGTCTGTCAGCAGGTGCACACTGTAGCCACCCTGCCTGTCAGCTGACATACAATAGGAGGTGTCTAAATCAAAGGGCAGGTGTGTCTAAACAGATTGGCCTGGGCTCACCTGATATACGAGTGGCGGCCCAATCAGCTGTGGAGCACAGGCAGATCAGGTAGCCGGTGCGCTGCCAGAGGAACAGGTTAGAGAGGAGAGATAGGTGACACCGCCACAGAGAGGCCGTGTCGACCACAACACCACCTGCCAGACATCGCACCCCGCCGCCCTGCGGCTTGACACACATACAACATGATGACACACATCCGTACACACACACACACACACACACACACAGGTAATATGATTAGAGTCGGGCCAATTGATTCATTTCAGAACAATATATCTTTATGGTCCTCATGTATTATAGTTCACTAATGCCGCCAGACCTGCAGATTTAGAGTAGGAGAGATGTGACTCCATAATACAATCAACGTGTAACACAGGACAGTCCAAGACTTTCTGTCGGTCCTTGTAGCTCCTTGCAGCAGATGGTGGAGAGCTGTGCTGGTGCATGTTTTCAGTTTCAAGCAGACTACAATCTGCTTCATCTAAGTGACTCACAGCATATGATTTCCTTTTATTTGGTCTTTGAAGTCTTGGCATTCTAAAGTGACATCCATGAAAGATTTTAATGACTGAAAAACATGTCTTGGTGGTGTAATTGGTCTGTGCCTACTGTATTGATACAGGCAATTGACGTGGGAAAGCAAGCCCAATTAACTATGGAGTTGAACAACTTTTAACAGTTCAGATTCTGAGCAGATTGAAACCTGATGTAGGCAGCATGTTGGCTAATGCAAAATTGGGTCTGCCTGCATCCCATCATGACAGTTTCTTCTTCTCTGACAACAGCAATTGAGAAAATGGAATTGACAACACCCTCTGACCTTCAGCCTCCAACTCATCCCTGAACAGCCATCTTAGAAAGAGTTACAGCTGGGCACCTGCATGTCCATATGAACAACTCTGGGCTGCTTTCTGCATTCCTCTGCCTGAGACTAATCTATAAATCAGCATGCACCATTTCTGATCTGCACGTTTCTCAGTATTTATGGACATTGTCTGCATTTGTGTCAGCGCATATCTTTGGACACTTTTCCATGCATATGCTGGCTGACCGTAAGCATGCACAGTCAACAATGAACATCATTCTTTTCTGTCAAAATGGTATCTCAGTCTGGATGGTTTGTTGAACTGATTTGGTAGTGGTGCATTTATTTAATCCAGCATGTTACATGCATATCTGCATTTGTGCATTTAAAGGAATAGTTTGACATTTTGGGAAATACGCTTATATGCTCCCTGGTTTAGAATTAAGATGATATCTGTCCATTAAATGTGAGGCTCCAACTAGCAGCCTGTTAGCTTAGCATACTATAGCACACTTTGGATTTGTAAGGCCTAAACAAGATACAGTATATGTTACGCATGTTTTGAGGTGGTAGTAGGTGGATTTTGTTACCTTTGAATAGAACCAGGCTAGTTGTTTCCCCCAGTTTCCGGTATTTCTGCTAAGCTAAGCTAACATGTTACTGGCTGTAGCTCCAATTTAACAGGCAGATTTTAGGAGTGGTATCGATCTTACTCCCAATAAAAAACATATTTCCATTTTGAAATATATGATATTTTTGTATTTGTCTATTTTTTCTATATTTCTGTGCATACCATCGCAAAGATTATTTTCACTTAAATGCATTTATTCATATAGTCTTTGAAAGCAGTAAATCATTGATGTTATCGTACTGTTGAGGTGACATTTCATCTGTTGTTTCATGTCCATGTCAGTAATGAAATTCTTATTTTAATACCAGTCGATAAGTGAGTCTGTTGTGTCTGTACCTTTCAGATGACATTGCAGGTCCTTATCCAGAGCAGTTTGATGATGTAATGGATTTTATCGAGGCAACCATTGGCAGACTCCGAAGATCGTCAGAGCCCGGAGGAGGCTCCAAGGGACGGAGGGAGCAGAGGCAGAGGGGAGCAGTAAACACGAGAGCCGAGGAGAGAGGACATGGCGACAGGAGGCGGGGTCGCGGGCGAGGGGGGAGTCGAGGTGGGAAAGGAGGACGAGGCGAGAAGGGGAAGGAGAGGATATCAGTGCAGACTCGAGGCTGCTTGCTAAAGGAGGTCCACCTCAATGTGACAGACTTGGGGTTGGGCTACCAGACTAAAGAGGAACTGATTTTCCGGTACTGCAGTGGCCCCTGCGCGGAAGCAGAGACGAACTACGACAAGATCCTCAACAACCTCACACACAACAAGAAGCTGGACAAGGACACGCCCTCTCGCACCTGCTGTCGACCAATCGCCTTCGATGATGACTTATCTTTCTTGGACGATAATGTAGTGTATCACACGCTGAAGAAGCATTCGGCCAGGAAGTGTGGCTGTGTCTGAGGACGTCACCTGTATGTGGCGAGGTGACAGACCTGACCAGCATCAGTGAACTAAGGCTCATCTTTACAAGCCTGTGCTGCAAACAAAGGGATCACTGTTGGAAATGAGCATATGAGGTAGAGGAGGGAGCGTATTGTGTCTAAGTTTTGTCAGTAGTCGTCAAAGGAAACGCAGGTGAGTATATAAATGCCACCTCTGCAACCTGAAAGACAATGGACAACCATTAAAAAAAGCAAACTGTACATTTAACTTTGACAGTCCGTGCTCAGTCCCTCAGAACCCATGCTGAATCAGACACATGCAGAAGGTGTGTACCAATTTGCAGAAGAAACGATACTGTTACACTTCCAGATTCGCTAACTGTGCTGTCGAAAAAGGTGAGAGTGAAGAACTTCTGACTGAGTCAGCTTGTTTTTCTAGAAGAATCCATTTTCCCAAGAACATCAATTTTCCGTAGCTGGCTTCTAATACTCCAGACAAACACGGAGATTTGTGGAGTACTGTATATTCAGCTGCAGCCTAAATCACTTCCACTGCATAGTCTGGATGTTGACATTTACATTCAGAGCCAAGGGATGACAAAAACCACACCGGAGTCCAGCAAAGACTTTTTGGTGCAACGCATCTACATAAAATCCAATCATATATATATATATATATATATATATATAGTACATACATATATACACGTGTGTGTAAGAGGTATATTTATTAAGATTTAACTTATTGTTATTTATTTCAAACCATTTTATGAAAGAAATTGTCTTTTCTCTTATTTATTTAAAAGCTTTGTTTGTCCTGGATGGTGCCAAAGTGGAGCATTTTTCTCAAAGTCTGAAAAGGTGATCCAGAACTGCTTAACACTCACCCACACGTCATGATAACGCTAATTTGCTTCACTTAGATTCCAGGGTTTCTCAATTCATGAGTCCAATTGATCACTGCTAGCTAGTTATGGGAGGGTAGAAAGACACAGAGGAGGGGACCAATAGAAGATTTTTGATTGAATTGATCAGGTATATTGGAGCATTTGAGGGATAGCAGGGTAGTTTTTATTTTTTTATTATGATTATTTTTTTAATATTTCACCTCATTTGCAGCCATGTGACTCCAATGACGCATTAAAACCAGATGGAGGGCAGGAAATGAAAACTGCAATGGACGCGTTGGAGGAAAGTCCTTACTGTGCTAGTTTAGATGGTATTATGAGAGAAAGGTATGTTGGACGTGACAATTTATGTTATGAAGAGGAGCTATTTTTCAACAGAATTGAAAGAGTTGCTTGTTATCGAGGCAGTAGGCATTAGCAGCTACCTGGTCCTTCAGGCATCATTCTACTAAATGAAAGCATACAAAAGTATGGAGGCATTCAACTTTTTTTTGTTAGGACTTGGCTTCACTAAGGCAGCCTAAAGAGAACAACAAAACTGTAATTAAACACTTAAAGCAATATGGCTGCACCCTGCAAAACACTTAAGCTAATAGTTAACTAGCGTCAGTTACCTTTGCTACGTATTGCATATTTATAGGGGTACAAACTCCAATAAAGCTAAGAAAAAACTGTAACTTAAACATTACAGAGTAAGAAAACAGATAGCTGCATAGTCACAGTAGTGAGTCCCACTAACATTTTTTCCAGTGTTTTCAAGTCAGTGTCTTGAATTCCTCACTTATGAACAACAACAAAGCTCCTCTTGATTGATTCTCGGCTTGATCGATTTGAGCAACTGTACACAACGCAAAACATAGGCATTTTGAGAGTGTGTGATATAGTGTTTCCTATGCAGTAAAATCACTTCCTGCCCTCCATCTACATCTGTGTCATGCAAACAAACTATTTTCCCCAGTGCATTAAGACAGAGGGGACTGCTCTCTGCTCACAGCACCTGGGGAGTGACTCCTAATCAACTATTGTATCTCTATACTGTATGTTTACAAAGAGGCAAATAACCCTTTGCTGCTGTTTATTTTCAGGGCCATTTTCAAATTGATAATCCAGAATAGGAGCCATCATGTCTTTTAATTTAAATCTCAAATCAACGTGAGAGTAGTGGTCTCTTGGAGGATCCGTAGGTGCCTTTGAGGATCCATCCTCTGAGTCACCAAGGACAGAAGCTGCTAGAATGCTTGCCGACCAGCCTGCGTTACCCGAAACCTCACTCTGGCCTTTCACCAAGTCTGAGCAAGGGCTTTACAGTGGTTACTGTCCCAATGGGCTTTAAAGTTCACAGAACTGCCTGTGTTTCTGTCTCAATTCCGACAGACGGGTCTTACTCCCTGAAGGGGGATTTGAAAGTGATCCTCTAACATGAGTCTTAACCAAATATCCCATTTCGCAAAGGCATTTTGGTGAAGGCAGTTTAAGGAAGCTCTAGCTACTGTAGCGGCTGTCATCGGCACCCGATGTAAATATCTCA
The DNA here is from genome assembly GCF_039877785.1 of Chaetodon trifascialis. NCBI lineage: Eukaryota > Metazoa > Chordata > Actinopteri > Chaetodontiformes > Chaetodontidae > Chaetodon > Chaetodon trifascialis. Next base: position 10,542,468 of record NC_092075.1, read on the forward strand.
AGACTAGACGTTTTGACAAAAGGATATGTTTTGGAATTATAGTGGGAAGACAATGGGTCGGCTCAACATGCTTTCTGCGTGCAAGAACTTGTTCGGCCAAGTTTATTTCTAAACTACAGGGAAATATACATCCAGGAAAACAGGAGGCTCTCTGAAAGCATGTTGCTGTGCCCGCGGAGACCCTGCGAGGGGATGGTTTTAAGTGGAACAAAGAGAGCCCTCGAGTAGGTCTTGATGTTAGCACGGATTAGGGACCAAGGTATCTGTGCCCACCCAGCAGCAAGCAAGCCAGCTTTACTGTGTAATCCCCCCACACACTGAACAAATCCACTGCATCAAGCTGAATTTAGGCCAAACACTACACAGAGGAAAAAAAAAAAACTCTAGCTTTTATCACAGCATACCTCATCAATTGGATCATCTTCCCCTTTAACAAATGATTTGTGCGTAAGCCTTTCCAGATGAGAATGTGCAGTTAGGAGACTTCCCAGAAGCCTCAGAACGCCTCGCTACTCTTTGATACCATACATTAACGTGTGTACACTGTGACCACAAGCCCTCTCATCTTCATGACTGTTTGCTCAACTGTTCCTCTGCAATTAGTTCTCTGGTTTTTGATGCAAAGGTAAACAAGCAAAAGGTAAAGATGCGAAGGAATCCTCAGTGTTAATATTTGAAGAAAGGATTGGATTTGTTTCACTCCATATTGTGTTTAACGCCTCTGTGAAAAAGCTGTCATGTCGTCTCACTTGTTTCGTGTTACAGAACCAAAGCTCTCGGCAAACTTTATTTTTGTACAATATTCATTTTATAACTTTTTACAGAATTAAACTTGTTTCTATCAAATGAGCACGTCTCCTGGTATTCTGCCATGTACAATAATGCACCGGTGCCAGATGGTGCTAATTTAATCTGGGACATGTTTACACAAGCATCATGTAAAATTGAGGATGAAAAATTTGGGTTCAGTGGAGAATTGCGGGGATGCTTTGGGAGATGGCCTCTACAGGGTGGCGTCCCCTCCTGTTCTGCATTCCTGAACACAAGCCCTGGGTCGTACAGTAAACAAAAGCTAGCCGTAAAGCGCCACCGAGCTGTAAATCAAGGCGCTCAAGAATGTTTCCACTGTGCAAAGAAGATATGTAAATGCTGATGAGAAAGTGGCAGCAGTGCAGACAGTGAGTCATTAAGCAGTGGCTCAAGGTGTGTATACAATGTATAGCTGAGAGCTGTTATCAACTCTTTTGTGGCAAGTCCAAGTCATCTTCATAAACTCACTATTTTTATGTGAGCAATGAATCAAATGACCATGTGTGTGTAAAAGTGGTTGCTCAACCTGACAAACTTACAATTAGCACCCAACTGTGCAGCTATTCTCAGCTCATTGACAACTGAAATGCTTTGGTTCATTTTCACTGCTCTCCTCTGCATCATTTCCAGACGTAGGCAGCTCAGACCCTCTGCATGCTACCCTTCAGGACCAAAACTCAGGCGAGGTAAGTGACTAGTTGGTGAACACAGTGGAGCATTTTGTAGCTAAACAGCAAGATGTGTCCCTCAGGAGGTGGTAGAGACCAAAAATGGAGCTAAAAGAGAGTTAATATTGGACAGGCAGCCAGAAACAAATGAATGATAATGTTGCTCTGTAACTACTGTTTAACAAATCTTTATATCAGCTTAAATGTGTTCGCAACTTGTTACTGCTGCACCCTACTTACAAAAGAAACCAGTTATTGCAGGCGTTTTTTTTTTTTTTACAGTGCAGGTCTTTTCATAGGATTTGTTGACTTAAAGAGAAATACAGCACATCACCAGTGTTATCCTTTAAGTGCTTTTATCCTACATGACGTCTGTGGTAGACAGTAATTAAGAGTTGCTTGTTAACGAAAACAAAAATGTCAGGCCCCCCAGATCCAAAAAAAAAGAAAAGTTTTTTTGGGACGTCTTCATGGGTAGAAAGATGTTCCAGTGAAAACTAATAGCTGTGACTCATTTTTCCAAATGTTTAAGCACAAAAACACCTTTCATCTCCTCTGTACTGGGGCCACAGATAGACATACCTCCAGTACAGAATGCAGAATTTCCTTACTTACAGGTAACATTGTAACACTGTCAGCTCCACGCACGGCTTCTCCTTTCCCCATGCCCACCGCTTCCTCACATGGTGGAGTGAATCAAGCAGCAGTCGCTCTTCGCCTCCTGCTGCGAGCTGAAAGCTGTTCTTCTCATGAAGAGCTGGATGTCAGTCTCTCCCCCACAAAGCCAGTCTCCTCTCCACTCAACTTTAGCTGCTCTTGAAAACATTACTCATTGTTTTAATCCCTCCATATTTCTTGTCCTGCTATTTCTTTGTGTCTTTTTCATTTTATGGCCACAGGAAGTTTGCCAGGATGCTGAGACATTCGATTGTCTGCGTGTAACTTTGGTTGGCTTGGAATTTAAGATCGCTCTACAGCTTCACTCTTTAAAGCCACATAGAAACCAGCTAAATCAAAGATATGGAGTTTAAAGACTCCTTGTCTTTGCGATATAAAGAAGCTGAGGTACTGGAGAAAAAGAAACAACTTGTGTGTCATCATGCAAAAGCATTTCCATGAGTTTGTTGCTGTAGGCAGAGGTTGCAGAGACGTATAAAGAACACAAACATGGGTTTCATTAGGTCTGTATGTTGTGGTTTTCTCTGTCAGCTGAAATATTTTTAGACACTGTACAGGTCATTCAAGAGGTTCAAAACGGAGAAACAGCTCTTATAGGTATGCAGTAGAGTTATTTCCAGGTTATTATTTGTTTTGTTGTTATTTGCAGACAGTGCAACAGACATATACTGTATATCTGTAGCCACACTTGTGTTTAATCTTGAAAATGTAGGAGCTCATCCACCTTGAGAGCAGCTTGTTTGAGAAAGCAGATCTTAACTTGAGGTTGAACAGGCTACTAAGTGGATTTTAGTAAGATTAATTTGAATTAGAATTCATTGAATTTAAGTTGAATCATTCTGCAAAACTTGCGGTTGAGCAAAAAAGTAGCTTGTAAAAACTTTATTTGAAGCGGTTAGTCAAAACACCCGCTCCGCCTTGGACTGCGTGTGGTACACTGGCAGGTTTGAGCCAATGCCTCGTAAAAAGATATTTGGCAGAACAATTCCTTTGATCAGCTGAGCCATCACTTCAGATAAAATATATCACCGCTTGACGAGCGAATAGAAGGTGAAATATAGAATGTAGAGAAAAAAATCTAAATTAGCGCGTTGCTGAATCACATCCAAGAAAACCGAACAGCTTTAAAACCCTAAACCCTTAAAAAAAAATACAATTGGCTGCGACTTTTTTGTATGTCTTCACAATGTACTTCTTACAAACTAGGAGAATGTTCTTCATAGCTGATGAACAGAACCAGACCACAAAATCTGGAGCCGATTTATGAGGCATTAGCAAACTCTGGAGATGTGGGAGGAGAGGACAATAGAAATGATGAAAATAAAGTCTATATAATCAAAACAGACATGAAAAGCCAAGTTCTTCCAGTGGTTGATGAATTGCAATGAGAGCAGCGTAAAACCTGTTTAAAATTATATTACGCCTGCGTAGTGAAAATGCCTCCACGTTTATGCGCTACCCAAACACACAGAAGCACACACATGTACTGTACATATACGCTTAAAAAAACATGACAGGCGGGAGGGCAGAGGCGGCGTAATTTAGTAATTTAACTGATGCTCCTGTGCACAGTTTCTGACAGTAACTCAGTGTTCTGGGACCGATCCTCGTGGTGCTGTATATCCAACCACAAGCCCACCCTGTCAGCCATCCTATATAAAATGATCTGCCGCTGAAGTGCCTCAGATCTTGCGTTTCTTCCACTCTGGTTCCTTTTCAGCCTCCTCATCCTCCTCCGATTCCTCTGCAAACACGGGCTCTGGCTGCGTCCTAAAGGGGTAATGATGGAACAGTTTTTACAGACAGCAAATGAAAGATAAAAACCTGATGACAGAGCACGCTTTCAGGGGTTTAATATTAGCATTTTAATGCATTGGACAAATGACTTCCTCTAACAGGCCAGCTGAGGCGATGGAAGTTCAGGCTGCAGATGTATGTAGTATGCAAGGTTCATGGTGTAACTCAGCCGTCATGAGGCTGCTCATGCACAGAATTACCTTGATGTTTAATCTAACTCCAAGCCAAACAGATAGTTGTAATAGAGACCATTAGCCTGCTGTGTAAAATATATCACCAGCATATTATTTTTAACTCAGCGTCGCTTTCTTGCAGTATGTGAAACAGACTGTTTGATTTGGCTCACAGCTTTTTTCCGAAGCTGTCCGATAGTGATCTAAAGCTGTCCCTTACTCTCCTTCCTGCAGTGTGAAGTGGGTACCTGTAAAACTGTACAACTCTTTAAACATTCATGTGTCACACCGGCAGGAAGAAACCCAAGCGCCATCACAATAGTACACACAGCACTGCCAGTACTCGTCTTACACTGTCAGCTAACCCAGAAATGAGAGAAGATGAGTGAGTGAAGAAGAGATGAGGAGTGAGATGGACGGGGAGTAAATGATTCATGTTTTTTACAAATGAAGATACAAGGTTTTCTTACTGTGTGTATGCCGGAGCGACCCAGTAAGGGTTATCTAAAGCCTCCTTGGCGTGACGCAGGATGGCCGCTCGTGGGTTACTGTCATCCGTTTTATCTAAAGCGATGTTCTTCACGATGAATGAAGACAGAGTTCCACCGTGAGCCGCGACTCTTCCTCCACGACCTGTCGGGACACATGATGACCGGATTAGATGCATTGTGATTGTGTGACACTGTAGATTTAGCCCACCAGTGGTAGCATCACAATGGCACACTTAAATGAAGAAAATGTCAATATCATACAAATCTGTGCAAGCTAGACTTCCACCAGACAGAGCTGACACTATCTACTGTTGGCCAGTCTTTCATCTGTGATCTGCTAAACGCTGCAGACAGTGGCATCACCTGCCATCACTGCAAGCACATAGCAGATGTACAGTTACCGTATGCCTGCTGTTTTCACGTTAGCCAGCTCGTCTAGTAGCTGGTGTGTCGGAGAATCCAGGATCATATTTGATGACAAAACCACAAAAAAGTCGTTTTTACATTTCTGTTTGTGCACAGATTGAAGACACCAGACGCAGCGTGTTAATTGGTGGGCTTTAGAGATGCTGGCTGATGGATTCCTGATCTTTGGAGAGCTCTGATCGCAGTCTTTATGCCAATGCTAGCTCTTAGCCAGTGAGCCAATAAGCACAGTTCCTCAAACGTTCCTTTAATTTTATGATCACCTGGACAGATAATCACAATAAATCCTTTAAACATTAAATCCACAAGAAATGTTAGTTTACTTTATGACTTTACATAACCTGTAACTACATAAAATTTAACAGGATGTGCACAAAGGTTACGCTCAGTTTTCCACACCATTTCTTTTTAATTACTGGTATATCATCACATCGTGAGCTTTTTATGACTTTGGATAGAATCGTACACTTACTGCATTCCTGTATTCGACGGCACTGCATCAGAGCTGCACTGCTCTTTGCTTATGTTACGCTTTTGGCTGCATTTGACTGCACTTAATGGAGCTTTTGCTGGAAAAAAATGCCCCGCTTTCCAGAGAGGGAATTATTACGGTTGTCTTAAAAGATGAAGGATAAGATACACACTTTCATGTGCGCGCACACACACAAGCACACATGCATTGCCATACTTAAACATGCAGGGGTTTCCTGCTGTAATTGGGCAGCGAGGTTGTTTGGGGGATTGAGAGGCACCTCTTTCCATTGCTTGTATGCATCGAGCCAAAAGCCAAACATTACCTCGCACTTGTGCAAAGTCATTCTACACAGAGAGTAAACAATGTGAACAGAGTCTGTCATCTAGAAACCACTGGTTATTTTTATAAAACGGACCTACATTTTCATTCGCAGACTGTTTTCATACTTGCCGCTCCAACGATTGCTAATTAATGTCATTTCCCTGAGCGGTGTTTTTACATGTAAAGTCTTTATTATGTAAGCTGTACTTTTATGAAATTTCTTCTTTTTAACTTTCACAACTTATTACAGTCAAGAAAACAAAGAAATGCTAATATATTAAATATATATCAATGACAACGTCCTTTGGATGCACAACATTTTATTTGCGTTAGTCATGGCGTTTTGAAGTAGTTCTGTTGTAAACTTGGCAAAATTTCTTATTTCATAAGATTTTTCATGACCCTCCTTTTTGAAATTTGGCTACTTTTCGTATGTTTCATGTCTAAATGCATTAACATCGCAAAAACATTTTCACTGGGGAACCATTAGTTTGTAAGTGTATAGCACTGAAAGAAAAACTGAGTGAAAGTGGGAAGAAAAAACCCAACAAAACGCAGCAATGAGCCAGCTGGAACACGGTGTAGCAGGAAATGTAGTCTGGCACCTCGGATTACTGGAACGAAGCTCAAACTCTATCCATGATCATGCAAAGGTGTGGCATTTGTGAGAGAGTGCGTTACAGAAAAAAAAGAGAGTGACCGAGCACGGGGTCCAGAGAAAGTTCAAAATGCAGCGTTATGTCGCAGCAGTCAAAAAATATGAGGCGGGAGCACGCTACAGTGAAGCTTTGAGAGGCCAAGTGGGAGCAGCGCTGTCACGGCTCTGCACTTCAGCTGGATTGCGTAATAGTGAACACATCAACAACTGTGGATTTGTACATCTGCCTCAAACGGAATCATGCATTCATCCAGTTAAGACCGCTGACAACAATACGCTTTAAAAACAACTGCAGCCGTGCCTCGCTGCTACGCTCATATTCACATGATAGTAAGAGTTCCTCTGTTTTCTTATTCCTGTTTTTTAATTCTAACGCAAGCAAGGAGGGGAGAAAAAAGCACTTTACCTGGTCCAGACACCGGCGGCTCGGGTTTGTGGGATTTCTTTGGGTCGAGTCTGTCCTTCTCCAGCTGTTTTCGTGTACTCCGCTGCCGGGCCTCTCTGAACATGGGTAAGGCATGAGCTGGAGACACACGGGGTAAACAGAGATAATCAAGTCGCTTAGGTGACTCAAACTGCAAGATCACAAAACACAGCCGCGCAAATATGTTCAGTGTTTGTAGCCTGTGTGTCGCACTGCCTCGCTAAATGAAGACAGAGGGGAAAGCTGAGATTTAACAGTTGTTTTCACACAGGAGGTGCAGAAACACAATCGCGCCGACTACTACAGAGACGTACGCAAAAATACAAGCACCTGTTGACCTCTGGTAGCATCCCTCCTCTTGTGTACTCTTTCTGCCATAGTGCACACCAGCATATTCATTATATCGCCCGTGTTTAGATTCGGACAATCACTCCGCTGCTCTTCACACTTTTGTGAACACTATCACAATAAAGGCCCCGAGCACTTAAATCCAGGAGTGTGTGAGTGAACGTGTGCATGAGTGAGTGTGAATGAGTGTCCTCAAAGGTGTGTAGGAAGAGAAAGTATATGTGTGTGTGTGCGTGTGTGTGTGAGCATTTGCGTAAAGTGAGTGTATGCTCTGCTCTTATCCTCAGGGGTTACAAAGAGACACTTTAGTAAAGGGCTAGATAAAGTGATTTTCCATTCAGGAGCCCTGTCGCTGTTCAGTGTTAATTCTTCTCCTCCACGCTACATTAAGCAAAAAGGTTACTGTTAACAGATTCCCTCGCTTTTCTCAATGGGCCATCACTTGCTTCCTGTCCCCTCTAATTTTCCAGTGCCAGGGCATCAAGTGCGTCACTCGCCGCTCGTGGCAGTCAAATGCCTGCCTACTTCACACCCTGTTGGCATGGCAATGAAATCACATGATGCATCTGAAAAGGCTGCGGTAGCCCAAACAATAAATGGCGTCGGACTTGGGTCGTAGCAGCCAATCAGGGAGGACGTGTCGGCAGCTGTTTGGTTCCTGGAGGTTCATGACTTCAGTCTGGGGTCAAAGGAGCGTGAGGCACGCACAAAAGAGATGACAGCCTCGTGTGTTGGTGATATGACAGGATGACAGGTAGGGGGGTAGTTTGTGTGTGTGTTTGTGTAGGTGGCGTGGACCAGCAGGAGATCACGCCAGCAGAGGTGGGGCAGGCGGCTGTCCTTAGCGTGATCCGCCGTGACTGCAGACCACATGGCCGCCGCGTGGCACAGTGCCCTCCGGCTGTCCATCCACTCATCCAAACCCTACACCATCAGTTAATGGGCCTGTGAGGGTGTGTTTGAATGTCTGTGTGTGTGTCTGTGTGCGTGTGTGTGTGAGAGAGAGAGAGAGAGAGAGAGAGAGAGAGAGAGAGAGAGAGAGAGAGAGAGAGAGAGAGGCAACATGTAAATAGAGGTTGGTAGTTTTATTCTTGATGTCTGAGAAGGAGGATGCTTAGAATATCCACATGTGACATCATGCACACGGGAGACAGCAGGCACTGTTTCGCTGATGTCTCTCTCCTTATTAAAACACACAGCTGATGAAGGATGAAGGTGGGCTAAACTGGTGGAGGGCTTCGAGAAAAGTGATTTGTGAAACTGTGCGCCGTGCACAGCAAGGCGGGAGAGCAGGGGATTAAGTTCAAAGTTGATTAGCGTGGTTTTTGTCTCCCGAGTACGGACATGGAAGAACTTACGTGTGATGATGTAATCCTGTGTTAGCGTCTCTGCTTGTTTCTCTTTCCGCTTGTTCTTCACTACGCACAGCTTAGCCCCCCTGGAAAAGAGCCCGTGGATTACAAATGATGCTATTTAAAGGTATCATGCAGCCGTGCCACGGGACTACCACTGTCGTCTAAAAAACTTCAAGATACATAAAGGGCCATACAGATGCAATGGGAGACATATTTGCGATTGGGAATAACAATAGATGATTCAGCTCTGGTGTTTGGTTTGAGTAACGAGACAGATAAGAAACTGTTTTAGTTTGTATATAAAACACTGTACTAAAATCCTTCAAATTTCATCTACTCATTCTCCCTCATTCAAAAAATCCTCCACATCACACCTGCATTAGTTAAATACTGTACCAGGATTGGCTTCCAAACTATTTATGATGTCACAAATCACGCTCGTAGGCCGGCCTCTTTAAAACTAGATTTTCAATGAGCGCGTACTGTACATCGTCCTGCACAGTGACCCTCAATCATTCAACTCTAAGAACACATTTTTGAGTGGAGCGGGACTTTAAGAAGCAGGATCATCAAAAATTGGGATCAAATGATTGTTTTTCCTGCTAACTTTGCATTTTCAGCCTCCACAGTGGGCAGATTGGGCTGACGTCATGCTCATGTTTACACGGCTTTGACAAGCTGAATAAATATGTTTTTCATTGCAACAGTATGGCTCTTTCATGGTTTTTATGAAGAGAAGATTAGAAGATAACAAAACAACTGAACATACCTGTGGCTTTTAACAGGGTCATAGTAGACCTTAGCCAGTCCGTTCCCAGTTCCCACCATTATCTGGTTAAGCTTGGGGTGCCACAGGCAGCGGACGACGCTCTGGATTACGCAGACAGACAGGAACAACAGAATGAAGTAACGTGTTTTTTTGTGTAGTAACTGAAGGTGGCACAAGTGAGGGAAGGAGGTCATGCTTTATAATACCAACCCACAGCAGGCTGTGAGCAACTTTCTCTGCTGAGGGTCAGATCTGTAAAGATGTTTCTGATGTGACCCAGGCTGGTTGTGGTGCAGCGGGGATCAGGCCCAGCGTGCTCTGCTGCTCTGGTTGACTATATTTGGTTGTTGGGATGAGAGCTGGATCCCTCAGTCTGTGTGTGACAGATGGCCCAGTGCCAATAGGCAAATGTGACCACATTTATCCAGAGGTGTGTGTGTGTGTGTGTGTGTGTGTGTGTGTGTGTGTGTGTGTGTGTGTGTGTGTGTGTGTGTGTGTGTGTGTGTGTGTGAGCAAAAGAGGGGCAGAGAGAAATACACACACACACACACACTCACACACTCACACACTCTCACACACACACACACACACACACACACACACACACACACACACACACACACACACACACACAGTTGCAGGACAGTGATGAAGACCCTCTGTTCATTCTGTGATATGTGAGCTACAGTAGACTTCCCGCAGCAGCGCCTCCTTTCTTCACACACACACTGTTAGAGCATCACAAGCTTCCGTGTGTGTCATCGTTAACACACATTTATGTATGCAGACATGAATGTCCCGTAGTTGCACTGAATGTTTTGGAGAGTTAGCGTTTGTCCTTATGTGGAACACAGTCAGCAATCTAGGGGGGCGGGGGTCTGGGGCAGGGGCATAGGATGGGGGGTGGGTAGGACTACGACTGGGACGTCCAGATTCTGTGATGGTGAAAGCTGCTTAGCGCCCAGCTGTTCAGCTTCCCACCAGGATACCAGTGGAAGGAGTCTCAACTACACACATACACACGATCACACACTCACGCACGCATGCAGAGGACAGACACGCACTAAGAAAAGTACGTGTGTGTAAAGGGACAAGGCATGCGTGGCTTGTTTGTGATTTTACTTCAATAAAATGCAACTCTGAGTCATCAAATAAAACATTAGATCCAACCATTATTCTTATACAGTGAGTCACCTCGTAAAGAAACGTACTTAAAAGCATTCCAACATTTGTGTGCGACATAATTAAGACTTTGTACCAACAGAATGTTTCACAATCTGCTTAAATTTGGCCCAAACCTCAAACATGCACATCTACACGATCAGGCCAGCAGCTCAGTGATGTATAGCTGCGGGACAGATGAGGGTTAATCTGCTCAACCAGATCACGAGCCGGCTGTAATTGATAGAAAGATCTGGAAAATGCTTTAAACAGGATCTGCTTAACATGAGCCTCACATACTCATACATGGGGTCATGGTTGATAACGTTCAACACAACATGTTTTAACGCGTATGAACAATTGAAGTCTGCCCACTGTGGATGTGCTTCGGTGTGGATGTGTAATGGGTTATAAATTGCTCTGTCAGGGTTGCTGAAGCAACACGGACAGTCCCTGCATGTGAGGGAAGGCAGTGATGACAGTTAGGGATTCTGTTACACTGCACAGGTACTGTAAAAGCTCGAGGAACTCACCCAACACGCAGCAGGGCAACACAACACCACCCAAAGCAGGCAGAGAAAACCAAAATAAAAGTGAACAGCCAGGTAACTGCAGTCCAGTCAAGTTCAGAAAACAACCTCTTCAGACCCAAACAAATCCTTCTGTCAACATTGAACAAGTCAAATAGAAAGAGAAGACCTGCTCAGTGGGGCCCACACCAGCTGGATCCACTGAGGAGCCCAGAGCCAACAGCAAGACTGCTTTCCAGAAATTCAGAGCCTCGTGTTTACACTCTAGGAACCCCTGTTTACACTTCACGTCCACCAAATTACATCACGCCACGAAGGAGGAAACTTTAATCAGTCAGTTCTTCAGTAGCAGCCGTCCACGTCCCATCAGATTAAAACACCACTGATTAGGTATAAATAAGACAACAGCCACTTGCCCAATCCGTGTGCTGATTATGAAATAAAGTTATGCAGCACTAATGGGACACAACAGTCACAGCTGTGTTCCTCGTTTTCCCCGTCGCTGGTGAGTGGATCCAAATGTGCGCCGCTTCTGACAGACTCAGGCTACGCAGGCCAGCTGAATGGAGCAGCCTGGGGAAAGGCGAACTCAAGACTTAGCACCTCAGCTGCACACTGAGTGGGCACACGTCCGAGAAGTCTGTAATCAGGATGGACTGCCTTGCTGGAACAACTGGCTCCTAAATCTTGGAAGATTTACTTGGTAAGATGCACAAGAAAGAACAGAGTTACGGCCTGCGTCTACCTTTCAAGCTTGGCTGGACAGACAAGAGAGACTTGACAAGACAAGGGACAGGGATGCAACAACTGTCTTTTCAGCAGTGTCTCACCTGATTTCTGCCCCGTTTGATGGACTAAAATGAGCTTTAGTGTCTGACCGAATGGGCCTAAAACAGCCTGCCCTCCCAAGTGCACCCCAGAATCCAGGTCTAGGGTTATGTAGACTGTTTAGTTAGAAATGATTGGTGGCCCGTCCTTTCGCTCGCCAGCCTCGTACGCCACGTTCATAAAGGCTGCACTTAAATCCTCTGGCCATCAGAGGAGCAGACGGCTGATGTAAACATAGTAAATAGCACATTCATCAGGTTCACTGAGTGCACGTCAACCTAGGAATAACTGATCTGCTGCAAAACTACATTTCAACGCATCAAAATCTTTTTTTTTTTTTTAAACAAACGGTGGTAAAGCTTCCAATACAATTTAGAGCAGGCAATTACGTTACATTCACATTGTTAGTGTAATGGTCAGTGGCTTGGGAGGAGGGGCCGAATCCAGAGGATGACCTCAACATACAGTAAAACACCATGAAAGGTCAATCCAAAAATACAGGACATCAAAATGGTTGAGGCTGGGCAATGTGGTGGCTAACCCTAACCCCCTAAAACTCTATGTATACTTCCCCAAACTGCTCTATATTTCTATTTTTCCAGTGAAGTTCAGAAAGACAAAGAAATAAAGCAAAAGGTCTACGCAATTTAGCAACATGACGAATGCTGATAACTCCCATTAACAGCCACTTTTCTGAATTCTGATTTCTGAAGTTCACAAGAGCGTGATTTTCCAACACAACATGTGCCCTGGCGCCACCCTTGTGCCCACCCAACACGACATGTTGACACACAAACCATGGCTTTTATGTCAACGGAAGCAATTAAATAAAGTTATACGGCTGTGAGAAATATGCAAACGGCTTCAAAGCATATTTCCATTTTACTATGAAGTATTTTAATCATTACAACATAAATTTTGAGTGGTTAATACAATTAACACAAATAAAATCATTGCCAAGGCAACTGGCGGCCTGTACTGGTTGCGAGCCTGTGTTGTTTTTTGTGTGAAGTCTGCTGGATTTCTGTGCAGCGCAAATGGTGATCAGACAGGAAGAGGCTTTGCTGCCGTCCCTTCCAGTAAAACTGATGGGAGATGGTGGAGCAAGTGAAAGGCCAATGGAAAAATCACTTCCAAATGTTTACCCTCTTCAGTAAAGTGAAAGAGAAGACAAACGTCCACGAAGTGATCCAAAGGAGGAGGAGGAGGAGGAGGGTTGTTAAGTTCTAAACAGACTCTTTGACCCAAAGTGTCTGGGGTCTTTCTTTGATGCTGCCTATAGCGATATCGTCACCACAGTGAAGTGCGTGCAAATGTTACAGCTGATTCTGTTTAGAAGTTTATGTAGAGTCTGCAGGAAGACCTAAATACAACACATGACGACGACCACGGCTTGATCTGGATGACAGACATCCATATATATGTGGATTTATAAGTTAATAACCCCACCTGCCATCTTTGAATGACATCATCAACAGTGAATATTCAAAATTGTCTTAACTGGTGTGCGCTATTTAGCTCCGTCAGGTATTGTGGACCGTCACCTTCAAACTTCCACCAGACAGGAGCTCCAGCTCTCTACACAACTGGAAAATGTGGTTTTCATTTTAAGAATTACTTCCACAAACAATAGTGGAACATTATTATAAGACGGAGATTGTTGTTGTTCCTCCTGAATGACGGAAGGCAGTACACCAAGGTCCTGACAGTGGGTGTACTGATGTTGAAAATGCTATTTTTGGTGCTTTTTGTCATCAAAAGAAACCAACACAGAACTCAGTCAACTCTATTTTAACGCCATGATACTCTTTGTTCTGACTTCAGATGACTGTCAGACTCATGTAGGTCTCTCAGTTAATACGCATGTGCAGCTCACAATTAACTTAACAGCTATCCTAAAACTGACAGCTTGAATATTTCTAAACAGTCGTGTTTAGGTAAGGCAATGACACAAAGAATGAGTACACTTTTTTATTTATTAAAATGAAAATCTCAGATAAAATGGGTCATCTACAAACGCAGACTGCCCTCCCCTGCTCTCTTTGAGTACAACTGTGCAGCGGGGTGTGCACTTAGTGTTGATGCTGTGCCAAGGTTTGCAAGCTAACAGCAGCTGGCTGGCAGGACGGGGATGCACGGACACACAAACCCAGCTTTTGTCTCTTTCCCCCCCCTCTCTCAAACATGTTCACTCAGTGGCCCATGTGAAAGTGCCACGCCTTAGCCGGGGAGACCAAGTTAGAAGCCATTAGCCTCTGTCAGACCTCACTGTTATGACTACAGATACACAGTGCTAAATCTGTTGAAAAGGACAGACAGAGGAGGAGGAGCAGGAAGCAACAACACACAAAAAAAGTTTTTTCTACTGAGCACAGCACCTCTGCTGTTCATTTCAGCACCTATGGCTGGTTGCCTTCACCAAATGGATTTCTGAGAAGCAGGATTAGTATAAAGTGCATAGCATGCTAACGTGTTTGACAGGACAGCGTGTGCATGTGAATGGAACATGCTGATAATTTAATTTCACATGTAACTCAAAGGCAGTATGTATAATAGCATCAATAGCTGCTCTGCCAGAGCTCTGTGGGAATACCTCGCAGTAAGGAAAGGTCACATTACTCCACTTTCTCCTCGCTTGCCTCGAACCACTTTTTTAAACTTTCCTCCTTGTCTTTCATTCCCCTCCATAACGCTTTTCATCTTCCACTGTGTCTTCCCCCAATACTCAATATTCTCTTATACTCTTTCATCAATATACTCTTTCATCCCGGTTAAAGATGGAGAAAATATGTATTCTGCTATTCTGCAAAGACATGTCTAGCTTCAGAGACCAGGATTTAAAGGGAACATGTGTACTCAATGCCAGAGGATTGGGATATTTGCTAACACATATCAATTCAAATGACATTTAGGTTGTAGACTTGAGTTTCAGGCATTATTACTCCATAATTATACACGACAAAGACTGCTGACTGCACTATTCTGGTTCTGTCTCTCTAAATTCCTGTTGACCTCGACATAGTTGCTGTTAGAAATGAATAAATACTGACTAAAATAAATACAAATAAAAGACTGAAAGTCTAATCCGTTGGAATAATCCTATGTTGGGTAAAATAGGAAATTAAATAAATCCCCATATCAGGCCAGTCAAATCTGTTCGCTCTGTCATAATGAGGCCTTAGATGACTGCTGTGTTTTCAGGCAGCTATAAGCAAATAAAAACATTTTAATGCTGCAGTTTTATTTGAGCTCAGACTACTTATGTGGAGGAGAAATGACATGCACGTTGGTTTCATTAGCTTTCATTGAGGACTCTTTTCCACTGTGCATCATTTTTGGTCATTTCGGTTTGAAACCAACATATTATATCAACCAGCTGAAAAACATGTTGCAGCGAGTGCAGCTGTGATGTGTGGCAGACTGTGGCAGAACTTACTGCTTTGGTGACCTCTATTTCATAGACCCTCTGAAAGGAGGCTCGGTCAAAGAAAACCAACTTCCCATTTCCCTCGTCTTTCTTCACTGAGGTCCCCGTCACAAGAAGCTTGTCATCTGGGCTGAAACAGCAGTCGGTCCTAATGGGGGAAATGACCGATACAATATAATCAGTTCATACTCCACGCATAAAGTTATGGTAATCAGGCAATTCAGATGACAGCTAAAAATTCTCACATGGCAAAGTAGTTGGTCAGTCCGGTAGCTACATTCACAGGCTTCCTGAAGTTGCGTATATCCCAAACCTTCAGAGTGTCATCACCTAGAAAATACATGGAGGAATCAGGTAAACTGTAAATACTCTCCTTTCTTGACTTAGTTATTTTTCCCTTTACATTACAGAAATATGTTGAGTGAAGGATTCTTATTCCTGTTTGTCTGTGCGTTAGAAACCTCCTGACGAGATCACAGACCAGGGTAAAGTCATGTTTCTGTGTACAGATCCCTTGTGCGGTGGTCCCTGTTTATTTGTAGCTTGTCAGGAAGAGATAAGCTACTCCTCCTCTAAAAAACCTTCACCTTGGATGAAGCATCAGACTTAAAGAGTGGGGGCTCTGAGCTGGGCTGTCGATGAAGGCAACCGCAATGCGTGCAACTGCTGGCTCTGCGGTCTGGAGGATACTGTAAGACTGAGATATTTTACTTACCGCCGCGTGAGGCGAGAGTCATGCCATCGTAGGAAAAGGAGAGACAGGAGGTGTCTGATCCTGGAATGTGTGCCTGCCGACAGTGGAACTTTGTATGGACCTAAGAAGAAAAGGAGCAAACACTGCATTGACCACGTAGATTTATACAGGGTCTGGCTTAGTTTATGGTTTAGTAGTGTAACTGCAGCTCCAGACTCAGGTCCTATACGAACAGCAGCAACCAGCTATTCATAATATCTTTAATGTTTTACCTCATCAGCTTCACTGATTTTTGTATGCTTCTGTTGATATTTATCACAGAAGAGGACATTGCAGAGACAGGAAAAACCTCGGGTAGATGTAATTGATCATTACGTACAGAACAAAATGAATAAAGAGTGCAGGCCTGGCTCTGTCTGCCTTTTCCATAAACACGCTGCCTTGGTCATCACTGCTCATGGATATTAAAAAGAGTTCTTCTGATCTCCTGATGTACTACAGTATCAAACTGTCAGTGCTCTGCTTCAGCAGCAGATGTTTCAGTTGGTCACTGCAGTAACAAAAGGACCTTTTCATTCTGTGACTTCAGCAGCACAAGGTTTCCATTTCCTCCATGAACACCATACTATATGTGCAACTATGAAGCCCTCTACACCTTATGAAATACTGGCAACTTAACACATCTTACCAACCACACTCTTTAACAAGACTACAGACCACAGAGGTTTACCTTGGCAAGCTTGGGCGCCTGCCTGGCAGATGGTATTTTTGAGTTTTTCTTTGCTCCTACCTGAAATAGTTTTGTAGTATTCCTACAGCGTACAGTTCACCAGCCAGTAACATGCATCAGACACCATTTCAGCTGCAGCCGTGGGCTAACTTCGCCCTTTTGACTCTGTCTCACTCCATCCTTAGTGTGTAAACTACCACTTTTTAGCAGGAGGCCCGTGGAGTTTGAAACACACGTGCATTAAGTCTACTTAGTTCAATTATTATTGATCTGAAATGGAAAGAAAATGAATCTGCAATTATTTTGATCATCAAAATCACCTTTCCAACAAAAATGTCCCACATTCAAGCTTCTCAAATGTGAGGATTTATTGATTTGATTTGTCTTATGTGATAGTAAACTGACGGCCTTTGAGTTTTGGACTGTTGGTTGGACAAAACAAGAAATTTTACGAATCTGCAGATAAACTAAAAATGGAAATAATCCTTAGTTGAAGGCCCATATATGGGCATATATAATTCAACAGAGCCAGTGCATATACAACATAAGACATAGCAGCTTACAGTGGAAAAAGGCAGTCAGCACTCTGAATATTACAGCCTCGCAGGCAAAGTTTCCACCGCCAAGGTCTTCGTCAGGCTAATCATGTGTTTAATTCTGCCCTTGTAACTATTTCCTCGGCATGTTGCTGTATATGAGAATGTGATCTTACTCAGCTTGGCTGTGATGATCAGCATGTAACACTGAAAACCAAGTCAGCTAAGTGACATTTCAGCCGAGGGTCATTGTGCGCGGTCGAGAACAGACTGGAATCTCACCTTTGTAGTTAAAACAATGAGTTGTTTTAAAAGTTTTAGGAGAACAGGGAGTGCTGGTGGCATTGTAGCGACATTTTGGAAACCATGACATTTTTCTACCCCAATTAAAAAGTCATCCAAAATATTCCTAATTAATCCCAGCCACTGCGGCCCCGGCCCCGTCTTGCAAACAGAAGCATTTTTACTTCTCCTCTGAACAGCTGTATCCAAGATGGCCAGCCATTCCATGTACTTTTTCAGTGGTGTACTACTGTACTGCAGTGTATGTGTGTGTGTGCCAAGGTCTGCAGCTCCAGGCTGGAAATAACCCAGTGCAACAACCCCCCCCCCACACCCACCCCCTCCCCAAAACACACAATTCTCTCTATCTTCCTCACACATACACACAAAGGAACAGCAAGAAGAAAATCTCTCGGAAAGAACACGGCCACTCAAAATGTGGACAATGGACAGAAGTGGAAAAGGAGATAACCAATAAATAAATACAGTGATGTTAAACTCATGTTACTCTGGATAACCTTGAGTTTTTACTCTAGATTTTACATTTATGGATGCAGCTAGTTATTATTTTCCGGTTAACTGTTTACTGATAAATGACTGCAACACCTAACTGATTATCAAAACTGCTGCCAATTCCTTTTCTGTCAGTAAACAAGTCAGCTAATTGTTTGAACCTTAATTGCACTGCCGTCTTGCCTGTGCCTCCTCTCTGCTTCCTCCCACCTTTACTTCCCAGTGCCTCAGTCTTACCTGGACTCAGTGCAGCCAGATTACAGAGATCGATCATTAAAAGACAGCGGTGAAGCAATAGTCTGGGAAGTAGGCTTGCTAACACTCAAACAAACATAACCTTGGTTTATACAGTGACATTTTCATTAATTCTAAACGGAATGCAAATAATCAGTGAAAAGGGAATTGCAGCAATACAGGCTTTTGACTCGGGACGCTGGATAAGGAATTTGAAGTGAGCACAGAGTGTGGAAGACAGATAAGATAGAGAAATGCTGGCAAAGAGAGAGTGGAGCGTGAGGTGAATGAGTGATGTGATACAAGTAGGAAACGAGGCCATACTTCACTTCCAAAGTAAATGGAGGGAAGTTATTAACTTGGACGAGACAGATAACACTGTTACCTTGAACTGTAGATAACAACGACTCCACTTTTTCAGGCCTTGGACGTTCAGTGTCTGTCGTGTCTCCAGGGGTAATTTTCTGCCTCCCATCATCATTTTACTTGCATATTACCTTTGACTTAAATCCATTCTCTCCATTTGTTATCTCGGATTATCTAGCCATTCTTTTATGTGCTGCATTGAAATTGACTTGGTTGAGAAATAAAAGTCAAGAGGTCAATTTGATAAAAAAAAAAGAAGTCATTTTCTAATTTGAAAGCAGACGTGGAACAGCTTGGCTATCTCTGGCCTACTAAACAGTTGCTAAAGCATAGTGTTCAAGGCTTAAACCCAGCCAAACATGTGAGTAGATAAAGAAACTGGAGGCCCCATTTCAATCATGCAATCAACTGCTGTGTCATGTGCACATGGACAATGGGAGCGTATCCAAACATATTTACAGTCATATAACTGCAAGCACATCTATGCATGGTCGGGACAAACAGCTAGCATGTGCTCAGTGGACTATGAACTGGAGGGTATGCTAATGAACCGTTTTCTTGTGATTATCCTGTCTTCTGAACTGTTGCATGAAGCTCAATGGCACATCATTAAAAGGGGTCTTGTGGAGAGGATAGTCGGGTTGTTTGTGAGGTGCAGGGCTGCAGGAAGAGAGCATGTGGCACCGAACATGTAGATCTTACACCATAAATATGCTGCAAGGAGAAGGTGATGAAATCTGCTTCGCGTAATTCCAGAGACAATTGCAGAGATGCGACCTCAAAGGAATGTTTTCCACTATAGCCACAGGTTTTTTCAGGTCAACATGTACGAAAAGTTATGAGCTCTTGTTCGGCCCATGATGAATCACTCCACAAAGTTTTTTTTTTTCTTTTTTCTCTTTTTTCATCTGACGTCTTTCTAAGATTAACTCCATCTGCTGTTTGCACATGTTGTGTTTGAACCCCCTTTTATGTTGTACTGTTGTGTTATATTGTTTTCAGTGAAATGAAAAGAAGCATATTCTGCACGTCCATTTACATACATATTTAAAAATAAAATTCTCTCGTCCTGCCAGAGAAACAGGTGGAATGAGGAGAAAGACAAGTCCAACTCTGGAGTGAATTATGAAGACAAGGACGCTAAGGGTCAGTCAAACATGTTATACCCTCAAAAACACAAAGCAGGAAATAGTAAGAATGATTTCACTTTCTTAAACTTGATTAATAATCCCTATCCTTCAGTCAAAGTAGAGCCTTCAGTACGTAGCTTGTGGTTAATCGAGCTGCTTATTGCAAACATACACCCGCTCCAGCTATTTCTAGATCATTTACTGCTGTTGTGAAAGCTAGAGTGTTTATTTACTATCCTAATGTTGGCTGGCATTGGTAGATGCCGTGGTGTTTGCTTCCTGTGATAATCTACACAGCCGGTTTGTGAAACCAGATTCCTGTACACTGTTTGAAACTCCTCACACGCCTTGTGACATCTTCTGTAAACTGTGCCCTTCTCCCCGGCCTAAACAGGCGTTGGGATAAATTGTCACGGTTTTACTCAGCACGCAAATGTGAGTATTTTTCTACACAGTTACGCATAAATACCTTTCATACAAGACTGCGTATACATGCAGTACACGCACACGGGCACGCGCACAGAGCCCTAATACACATGTACTCCTGTTCGGCAGCAGGAGTTGATAAATAGCTGAAGGAACACAGCATTGGGTTTCATCGTCAGCAGACTATGATAACAATCTACCACAGGGCCAACTGTTCCCACCCACACTATCTGAGTATCATTATATAAATACTGCGAAGCGCTGCCTTTCCCAGCCGCCATACTTTTACAACCACACACCTGAAAGACTTACTGATGCCCGCTGCGCAGCCAGTTGTAACATCTCACTCTGACCCCTGCTACTTTGTGTGGATCGAGTGGCCAAACCGCACAAGTCCTGAACAGCTGCTATGATCTTTCATGGAAATCAACAAGTGGTGATGGTGAAGCCATGTGCGTGTGTGTTGGAGGATCACGCTGGAGTGAGTGTCCACATAATATGAAAGAGTGTCCCCATTAAAGTACTCCTCTATGTCTCAGCTACAGACCTTTTCAGGTCTTTGTTCAAGGTTAAAACATGGACGCTGGAAGCTATAGCATTCACTTGATAAAAAGCACATCTTGAAGGTTATTTAGTGACTGTCACCACATGTAAAAAGGGTTAAAGGAGAGAAGATCAGGCTGTGGGGCCATGACAGAAATCATGGACAATGGAGGCTGTGCGACTGCGGTCCAGTATAAATGTTTACCATCAGACTGTCTTTAGATAGCCTGGTGGACCGGTCTGGTTTCATTTAAAAAGCCTCCATGAAGATATGTTCATGACGAGGGCCGTGCATGTACTCGAGCCAGTTATCAGATCCTAGACAGTTTTCTAAACATTTTCATTGGACTTTAAGAAGTTTTGCTGTGATTGTCTGTTGTAATATTCCACAGCCCCCATCTTTAATAACCCACAGTTACTACTGTAGTTTATAGTGATACTGTGCAGAGTCACATTACTGTGTTGACGGTCCTCGCTGTGAATTATGAGCTGGCCAGCACTGGCAGTTAATTTATGCTGGTGACAATAAATTGTGTCTAACTAGAATAAAAATAGGGTGTTGAGTGGAGATAAAGAAGAAGACAGGCTGAAGGCGAGAATTACAAAGGATGACAAATGAAGAAACTTTAAAATTAATTTCTGGATTCATTTAAATCTTCTTGGGGAATGCTGGTGCCTCTCATAATTTAAGGCAGGACACCAACAAATGCAGAAAACTCCTTTTCTGCAAGTTTTCAGGTCTTTTCACGATGACATGTCTCAACTGAGTAGTTCATCAAAACCACCTCTTTTAGGGTCCCACTTTGAAGTCTGGAAACATCTGAGTCCACCAATGACATCATAACATTCCCCAGGTCTCTGCGGAAATGTTTTTGGGCCTGCACCCCTCCATGCATAAACTTCCACAGAGTGCGCATTACCTGGCAACCATTTAAATGCAGCCTTGTAATTCTGGCACCGACCCCTCTGGTCAGAGAGTGAGCATGCAATCACTCTCTGTGGCAGTCCGCTAGAAGAGACCTCCTTGACTCCCCATCATAGGATCAATCAACTCATGATAGGGTTCAAGAGCACGATGTGTCATCCTCAATAGCTTCTCTTCAGGCTGAGCTCTAGATCAAGGTCATGTAACATGATTGATCATGATTGATCTGCCTGCATATTCTGGCCATGAGTAATAGTAGTGATACAAAAGGAGATAGGTTTCCTTTGAGTGGGGGAGAGAGCGGCAATAAAAGCATCGGGAGGTCAACTCCTTTTTAGGCTTGTGGCTGAATTGGAGTCAGCAGCACAGGTTGCTGATTAGGGCAGAGGGCACCAGCTAAATTCTTGAGCCATTCAGACAGGACAGGCTCCAGTGGTCAGGCAACAGACATGACTATTGTAAGCTGCTATGGGACGCAGGGTAAATATTTAGCTTGGAGAAAGAGGGGTAATAAATTTGGAGAGCTTTAACCCAATCACTTGCAGCCTGCTGTTATGAGCAGCACAGGGATGGGATGATGGGCGAGTGGGGGAGAAGTGGGAGTTCATACAACATGGAAGCACAAACGCTCCTTCAATAGACAAGTACGTATAGGGGAAAACAAATCCTCCATCTAACGATATTATTTCTGTGTGATTACCAAGTTGTCTGTTGGAATAATTATCATGTAGCCTACTTCCCATTTGACTAATCTGGATAAGCTCCTCTGTCCAATCAAGCTGTTCCAACTCACTAACTACAGCTTAATTGTCACTGTCACTATTCTCTTATGAAATAATAGAAGCATTCAACCTTGTCCACACATGGCGCTGGACAGATGAAAGGATATGAAGTGGAACAAATGAATTAGAGGAGAAATGTGCCAATACAATGAAGGCAGAAAAACAACTAGATGTCTCATACTGGATGCTGATCATCTGAAGTGTTTAGCAATATCTGTGTGAAGTCCTCTATCAATTTATTTTCAAAAGAAATGTGGGTTTATAGTGTGTTTTAGGACTCCCAGGTGAATGACTACAAAGTATTTCTCACACTGTGGATTAAGCAACTTGTGAAACCATGTCTGCAAAACGGGTTGCCATAACGTAAGAGAACACCAAACTGGGATGATGCCCAAAATATGTCATCTTTGAAAATACTGAATTATGTCCAATAAGTCCCTCTCAAACCGAAACACACCGCTCTCCTTTCTTTTTTCCTCTTCCCATCTGTTTCATGGAGGTAAATTCAGTAAGTGAACCAGGCGCCAAACCCACTCACTGTCACTGATCTAACCAGAGATGTGTTGCTGTGACAGCCATCAAGAAGATAGACTCATGGTGGGACAGGCAGGCACGGGTTAACGTGTAACCATCAGTGATCAAACATTCAAGAGACCCAAAAATCTACTTGATGAAAGATGGAGGAGATGCATTCTCCAGCCCTGAATGGAAGTCATTTTTCTGCCGATTTGTCAAATAACTCAAGTGAAAACAGCCAAATAAGTGAGAGCAATGCCACTTGAGAGCCAAGATCAGCTATTACCTCAACCATGTGAATCTTGAAGAATGGAGTGAACACTTTGATCACTTAATTGCCAAATTAACTAATAGTGGAAAATGTAGAGCGGGAAATTGTGATTGGGCCCCCCAGTAATATTCATGTAATTCAACTCAATCATAATAAGTCTGTTAATTCAGTTACATAATCAGCTATTTTGAGTCAAGCTAGTGGCATGTTGATGTTAGCATTTAGCTCAAAGCAGCACTGTGTCTAACTGCAGCCTCACAGATCCTCTAACATGGCTGTAGACTCCTCTTTTGCCAGAGTTTGGATTTAATGTGAGTGACTCTGGCCCAAGATCACTGCTATGTAATATTAATCTCAACTACCCCCAGTTTGGACAAATGCATTTTAAAGCGAGGCATTCTGAATTCTGGTCAGTGTTGGCCGGTGACTTGTTGAACTCTGACCTCTCTGCCCTGTGACCGGACGACCCGAGTGTCATGACTCTGCACCCGAGGCCATAACTAAACAGATATCCTGTGTTTACACGGTGCTGCACATTGTGGTGGTTGGTATGTGTGTGCTTCGAGACTCACGCTGAGGTTCCTGTCCCAGATCTGGATGGTGCCATCCTGGCAGCCTGCTGCAATGAGCTTCCCATCACGGCTGTAGGTGCAGCATGTGGGGATGACCTTTTTCCCTTGGAAGGAGCGCGGTTTGAACACAGACTTGTGCTTCTTCTCCGAGTTCAGATCCCATGTGCGCACAGTGCTGTGAACAGACAGAACATGTAATTCATCCTCAACCGTTATGAATCGCTCATAAAATATCCATCCCTAAAAACATATTTTGTCATCAACACCATCCACCACCATAATAAATCAGAGTCGTATTGAGATACAGTGTGCTCCAGCCGGTCTCATGAACATCAGGCAGCTACAGGATGTGGTGCAGGGTGAGGGGTTAGCAAACGGCAAAACAGTAGATCAGTCTGACAGGCACGTCTGAAGCTTCCATGAAATCCTTCGATGTGTTACACAACCTGGACCACTGAGATGGAGGAATTCAAATGCAGACTTTTTATACATTATATGTGCAAATAGGGAGGTTTTCTCCAAAATGTCACACAGTTTAAGATCCCTGATGGTTACAGGTTTATATTTCACACTGAACACACACATAATAATAATAATAGCACACTTAATGTATCCATAAAACCACTAAAGTGTGTGTGTATATATTTTATTCTTTTACTACAGCTGAAACTTCAGTATCAGCGTTCAAATGATCAATCATTCTTTGCAGTTAGCCTTCATGTGATTTTATTATCTGTTAAAATAAGAAAAAAGGAGGAGGTTCCGCAATAAAGCCCTTGGAGCAAGCAGGTTATTTAGGCAAGCCAAAGTAATTGTCAGTATTTCCGCCGACCAGAGTGGACGATGATCTGAGAAAACCGAGTTGTTTAGATTAAAACAAGGTGGAACATTTCACCTTTGACCCCCGTTGGCAGCGTCTGCTGTCCAGTGGATGTCTGAGCAAGAGATTACCTCTTTTTGTTCATCTGGGTTTTTGTGAAAACCAAAAAAGTGTGTGTATGCAAACTAGATGAAAAAGAAGAGCGCTATAGAAATGGATAAAAATAATGACATGAGAGGACAAACTGAGGTGTCCATCAGCACCAGCACTGCAAGGGACTACCCGAGCCTTAAACTTACACATTTATTTACTGAACTACCTGACTACACACAAACATGTTTAGCCAACCTCTCACACACGCACACAAACTCTTATGCCAGACAGAGTGTGTCCAAATGTGTCTGTGCCCCGCTGCTTGCTTTAGTGAGCATCGTGACCTTTGGGTCACGGGGTCAGCAGAGGAGTATAAACACACAGGCAGAGCTGCTACTAACAGACAGGCAAGGATTCCTCTGTGGCCGGCGAAGTCACAGACACACACTCAACTGTGTTTGGATAAGTCTAACAGTGTGATACAAATGCCAGCTGAAGACATATGGTTTGAGTGAGAACTGGCAAGGGTCAAATAAAACTCTGTTTGATGCATAGTTGTTTAAATCCGCATAAACCGAAGCTGTTAATAAATCAAAAGATCTCTTGCTGGAGAAAAAGATGCAAAAGCCACGTATAAAAGGAGGCTGCCCAGTGCAACCTAAAGGCGACTGCACTGTACAGTAAAGTGTTTACAAGAGCAGATATACGCGTGTGTGTGTGTGTGTGTGTGAGAGAGAGAGAGTGAATGAGGAAGAGTGATAGCCACGGACCGGATGACAAACTGGTCCACCTGCTGCTTCACACATACATCTCAATTTTGTTTACAGAAAACTGTAGGCATCTGTCAAGCCAATAAGGACAACATAACCTTTCGCGTAGCACACAAAACCTGGAATGCTATTTATCGTAAGTCGCTCTTTCCAAAACATGGCAGCGCTGGCTGTCAGGGGGATAGAACAGAGAGGCTGGAGCCCACCAGTGTCGAGCCAACCATGAGCAGAGGGCGAAGACTGCACACCCTCACCTGTCAGGAGCAAGACACAGAGCAGGGCAGGGAAGGGAAAACTCTCCGCTCTAATATGTGGTCCTTGTTAACGTGTAAAAACTTTCCATTGCCCATTAGAGTAACAAAGATCAAAAGAAGCAATAATAAAAATGAACTGCAGCTTCACATAATTCAAGTTATGCCTTTTATTCCAGAGGGAAACATCTGGGGCAGTCTCAACCCTCATTCTCTCTGCGGAGGTGGTTGTTTTGGGGAACTTAAAACCAATGAAAGAGTGAGATGTCAAAATATTCACATGCGGCATGAAGAAACCACCAAAAACATTCGAGGGCAGTACCTACGCCCGTTCCTCCTCCCCGCAACCCTGTTTTCCCTTCAATCGGCAGCCCCCTTTTCCCACACAAACGCTTCAGAGACAGAGAGGTGAATGTAATAAAATGAGACCCATACATCCTCAGTCATGCGTGTGCACTTTACGAGGTACCACAGTCATTCACACATCAACTGAGGAGTGACATCTCCCTAGGCCCCAGATTTTATCTGTCGGGTTATAGGCCAACTGGGGGTGATGGTTGCTAGGATCACTTTCCCAGATGATGAGATAAGAAAGAGAGACATAAGAAAGGCGTACGTCTTGTATAAGGTTGTTTATTGGTCGAATTCCGGTGATGGAGATAGGCTGTGTTGCTCGATGACCGGTTGACTGACTAACTGGGGCTCTGTTATGAGAAAGGTGGATTAGGAGGGGAAGATGCTCAATCTTGCATCACAGCTGAAGAAGATAAAGTGGGGAAAGAGCAGAAGGATTTGGGAGCAGGCGTACACACAGTGACACTAAAGCAAGGAAAAAAAAAGAAGAAACACTCTGGTCTAAGCACAGAGGCACTGATGGTACAGTGAGATACTCATTGAAGTAGATTCACAACCTAATTAATGTGACTTCAAAGTTGAAAACAGCCTTAAAAAGGCCTTAGGAGGGCAGGCGAGACCACACATTACAGGTACAAAACGCTTGACTCACGCTGAAAGAAGCTCAGCTCTTCAGATTTAATCAAGCAGTCTGGTTGATAAGATACCTTCCCACCACATCCCCATAAGGAAGTGACCCCATATTTATTTCAGTAAAAAAAGAAATATTGTACTCACACTAAAGAACTAGAGGTTACTGTCAGTCAAAACGTCAGCCATGACTAAATTGAACAAGAAGGATAAATGCGTTCCTTGAAGGTATGCCGTGTGCGTTCTTGGGCAGGATATGGAACACTTGCAGTGTAAGGCGGCCAGCAGTTGGGGACGAGCTGGACTGTGGATGAACCTGATGTGGCTAAACTATGCGAACTGCCCCAACATGCTCACACACACTATATGATGTCTGTCCTCGCTCTGCATCCCTGTTCTGTCACGCAGATCACACTAAGTAACACGGTCATAATGCCCTTTCCCCTCAAAAAATCCAGAGTAAGCTATGCCGACTTACACAAAAGGTGCTGCCAAAAAAAGAATGCCACAGATTAGCAGCATTTATCCAAACAGCAGATTGTGAATCAGCTCTGTGTGACTTTCTATTTTTGTGGATGCTCTCCAAAGATAATTACTTAGCATGTCACATTTATCACATCATGTGTTTGTTTTGAGTGCAGGACAAAGACAAATCGTTTGTTTCTGTGCAGAAAAAGGGCCTTCCATGTTGTCCTCTGGGTATCCTTGCATACAGCTACACATCCAAATCCAGCTGCAGCCCTGACAGCAGGCCAGCACAAAGGGAATCCCTGGCATTCAAACCTCCTGGAAACATTCCTCAAATTGTGTGTATTTGTGTGTGCACATGCTCAAGTGTGTCTCAAGACTCAACAGACGTAACATGTGGTCCCAATTAGAAAGTCGCCATTTGTCCTATCCTCTGCTCCACTGGCTGAAATTTCAGTCACCAAAAGAGCACAACATGAATTTTTGATGGTTCTCCTGGGGCACCATAAAGTAAAACCAAGAATCAGCCATGTCATGTCACTGAAGCCACGAACACAAAGCTTTCCACAGTCTTACAGTTTAACAGTTCTAAAGTGTGCGGCACAGTTTGTTAACTTTAACAGAATTTATTCAAGAATTTTTAAGCTGCTGCTGTTTCATTGCAAAAGGCTGCAGCTCACAAAAGTCCCAGCCATATTTTTAGTTTACTTCAAGTCCAATCCTGCCAAAGAAATACTTCCAAAGGGAGTAGACGCAGCACATATTGCCTTCCTTTTCTGAGAAATAAATCTGTGGTTTTCAAGCAGGTGTTCGGTCTTTCAGCAAAGACTCAGCTAAAGTGGCTCAGTGCTTAATATGCATTTGGGCCCCTTGGATCAAACACGAATAATGTTGGAAAACATTTTGCTGTTTTACAATCGCACGGCTCTCAAACAGACTGACACAAGAATGTGAAATGTTGACACGTTCGCACCAGTCCGAGCACAAATGCTTTTCACTGACAGACTGCAGCGGCGCGGTTCTGCCGAAGCCTCCATTCAACCTTCAGTGTGCAAGGACAATCACTACCACCCTGCTGCTGCATTATTATGCTTCATCAGTACTTCCCTCTCATCCACTTCCTCTCGGGGAGAAAAAGTCTGGGTAAATGAAATCATCCATTGAGCTGGGGGGGCAGTTCTTGAATGAGATTCCATACAACCAGGTGGGGCCTTTAATTAAGGAGCTGGGCGGTCCACTGATCATGCTTAATAACCTATTCACATAAACACTACAAAGACTCTCCAACTAGGCTGACGCAGGAAGAAAGACAGCGAGCCAAGGTGTTGGTCTGATGTTTAAGCTGATAAAGCCAGTAGCAGACACCCACTGGTACTATTGGCCAACTGCTGGACCGCTCTTAAGAGGCCCGCTGACTACAGTATGGCCTCTGCAGACTTCAAAGGATGGCACTGAAGTTGAGGGAGCAGCACATATCATGAGGTGGTGAGGGACAGAGAAGGGGAAGGGATGATTTGATGCCCCCCCATAAAAACGAGCATTACTTATGGAGCTAAAAGATGAGCGAGAGGTAACTGCTTAACAGCTAAATGTAAAGCCACAGCAGCTCTGCTCTGAGGCGCTCAAGTTGTCCTCTCAAAGATGCTAAAATTTACCGAGCCAAGAAAAAAATTAAACCCGCTGAATGAAAAATGAAGATGAGGAGAACAGAAAAAAGGACGAAAGTAATGTGACCTGTGTGTTTGGCACCTGTTTAACCCCTCGTGGCCACATTCTGCTTGCTCTGGAGGAAGGACGGGGACTTAAAGAAGTGGGGTCGTAGTTAACCAAGAAAGTCAAGTTCAGGTCTTAATCACCAAGCAGGCCCTTCACATTACAAATGTGATGCTAAGTAACAGTGCAATAGGAGAGATTTGGCATGGGGTTAGATGGACATCTTTCGCCTGTAAATCACCACAGGCAGTCCCTCCCTCTCCTTCCTCTCTCCGTCGATGCCTCTTTCCACCTCTCAGGTTGCTGCGCCGACCTGCTCTGCTGCTGTGAACCCTCCCCACATGCAGCTGCTCTGCCTGTGAATGGTTCCCTGTGCGCTCCTCTCCGCTGTTCTCCTGCGAGCTGGCCAGGGGCAACACCCAGTGCTAACGTGCCAGGGGAGGATTTCCAGAGCCTCAAATGAGCTAAATAAACCGGCCTACACATCTGGGAGAGCAGTAACACCAGTAAACACTGGGCCACAGGCTGCCCACAAAGCCATGCCCTTGTTTCCACTTAATGATGATAGCCCTGGGTTTCTGCACTGCTGCCTGTCACACTCACTTAGACTCATCACTGTGGTCTCACTCAGTCACCCGTATTCACTCACACCTGTACACAGGGCAAAGGGTTACAGCTTCTGCAGCCATACAGGACTAGAGCTGCTTTTCAGGAGGCAAAAGACTGCTAAAGCTCTGCTTTCTGAAGCAGTAAAAGATTAGAAAATGTGTGTGTGACGTCTCCTTATCCCCAGCAGTGTTTCTCTGGTCCAAATCACTGCATGCAAATAAAAAGGGCTGCATTTGGACTGCATCCAGGATAAAATGTGCCATGTGTCAATGCACAGCTGTGAGGCCAAGCTACACTTTCCAGAGACATAATCTGGACTAGAGGACTCCCTGCTGGTGACAGAGGACATGAGTGCAAAGAGAAGCCCTGAAACCTCGCCTTGGACATGACATACACAAGTTAGCTGGCCAGAGAGGATGATTCTGAATAAATGTTGGAAACAAAATATTCAGGAGGTGTTTCTATGTTAGATTTAAATATGTAACATGCCAAAGGATTTTCACCTGAGGAGATCAATTTTGTTTTTGGATGTCACTGTACACTAGACCATTTAAACATGTTTTCCTACACATTTTAGTAGGTCCTGTGGAATAATGAACCTAAACTAGCTAAATTAATTATTTACAATTAGAAAAAGGATACAGAGATGACACAGACCTGTTTCATCCAGAGGATCCTGTTCTCTAATTAGTAACAATGACACATTCAAACACTGGTAATACAAGTCCACGTTTGATACTCTCCTACATTTAGTGGCTGTATTGATGACAGCTTCTCCCTCTGAAAAGCTATTGAATAAGTAATAGATCCCGTGACAATGCAGAGCTCACACTTTAAAACTCACCCATCATTGGAGCAGGTCATGAACTCTTCTTTAATCTTGGGATGCCAGCAGCCACAATTCAGCATTGCCGTGTGGCCCTGAAAAAGAGCAGAAAGTGAAAATGAACAAACTGCACACCTTTAACAGGCGCTAAGCTACTGCTGGCCAGATCTTGTGGCTAGCTTCCAGTCACATTGAGGTGCATCATATGTGACTCATATGGTTTACTTATATGGCAACATAGACACAGAGGGCTGCCACTTGCCCCCATTTTCATTGGAGACCCACTGTCATAGTTACAGCCAGCAAGAGCTGGTGGAAACATAAAAGGGGAGATGTCGCCAGGAGGAACCAGTGAAAGTGGAT
Organism: Chaetodon trifascialis; assembly: GCF_039877785.1. NCBI lineage: Eukaryota > Metazoa > Chordata > Actinopteri > Chaetodontiformes > Chaetodontidae > Chaetodon > Chaetodon trifascialis. The sequence goes on from NC_092075.1 coordinate 10,573,224, forward strand.
TCAGGAAGATGTATTTTGGAGTCTTACAGAACACAAATTATGTGCAAAGACAGCTGTTGTTACTCATTGTTAAATCTTGAGCCAAAACCGCAGCGTAAAAGGCTCCCAGTTAATTATTTCAAGGGGGCTTTTACCTGTTTGTGACGATGTATTTTCAGAGCTGTGTGGTGTGAAGTGCTTGGCAGCTCAAGGCCTGAATCCACAGAGACGCAGCTGTCTACTACATAAACCAAAGCTGCCGAAGTTGGGCTGTAGAGAATAGCTTTAAAGCTTCATCCATAATGTTGACATTTGAATTTGACATCAATATTGAAATGCGTATCACAGGGCTTTGCAGAGTCTCATGTGGGGAGGACCGGGCAGAGCGCAGGGATGTACGTACAGCTGCTTAGAGCCGGGGAGCTCAGGAGGAGAGAGCCGAGGGCAGACTGGAGTTTCTGTCGGAATGAACACCTGGAGTCACACCAGATTCTGCTGCGATCTGGAGCTGTTTACTCACAGGAGGAGAGCTCAGATTTTACTTTTAAATTAAAATGAATTGATCCAGTTCAACCTGTTGCAGCGAGCCGTGGAGGTGCTGAACTGGACTGTATGCTAAATAGTCTCTTTGTTGACTGGTTACTGGAGAAGAGATGTACTTTCCTTCTTAAACGAGGAGAGAGGGAAAAGAAAAGAGGCTGGAAGAACCAGAGTTTGATGAGTGCTGAGTTCAGTCAGAGGCTGCACTGAAAACAAACACACACACACACGGTCGGTGGCTGCCGTTGCTCACAATCTTAAGACTAATTCACAGTATTCTGGCTGCTTGGGGCAAAACACGAATGATCCCACAGCTGAGTAAGTTAAAAATTTGAAAGCTTCATTTGAAAACTGCAATAGAAGCTTCAAATGTAAAAAAAAAAAAAAAAGAAGACGAAGAAGACATTTGGTACAGCCCTACCTGGGAGGCATAATTATGTTGCCTAATCTGGCTGCACCTTAAAGGGCTCTCCCTCAAGGACAGGATCTTTTTGTAACTTCGACTTTTGGCCTTACAACCGAGCCAGTGAACTCTGAAACAGTGCAGCAGTCTGTGTCACAGCTTCAAACAGCGAGCTCCTAGAAGAGTCACTTCTAGACATTTCCTCTGTTGGAGTAGTCCTGTGGAGAATTACTCATAACAAATGACTTCAAAGAGGGATAGTCCAGAGAGAGGCCTCCCCCACCACCAGGTCAGAGAGGAACACTTCAGCGTGCTGCAAAGAGGCTTCAGACATGACATAACGCTATATGACAGGATGCTCAACAAAGCAGAGCACTGCATGAGCCGAAGTTGACCGAATGACATTGGTATGTGTGCATCAGGAAGAGAGGTCTGCCTGTTCACTGTCACATACTTCATGCACCACTTTAATAATCAATAAAAAGTGAACTGCCTTGGTCTTGCTGTTTAACAACTAAAAAAAGAGTCGTTAAATTTTATGGCAAAGTACACACTGACTACATGAGGAGGTTAAAGCTCAAATGGGCTATGAATGGCTGCTTCCCTGCTCTGTGCAACAACATCAAAATAAACGGAATCACCCATCACTTCAGCTTCATGATTTGGGAGAAGGAGCCGCTGCCTTCCTCAGCAAATCTGATTCCTCTTCCTCAACAGTTTAGGACAACAAATTGCCAATGACTAAAGAGAAACAGACCGACATTTAAAACAGCAGTAAACAAAAATAGAGCATGATAATGACAAACAGCGTCAAGAACAGAAAGCTCTATGATAAAAACATACTGCGGACGATACAGGCATCCCCAGTTTGTTTTCATTGTGGTTGCATTTAGCATAGGCTAAACAGGTTGGTGTATTTGTTTGGTTTAAGTTTAGGATCAGCTGATTAATCGAGTAATTGATAAACTAAAAATTGGAGCTGGTAGAAAAATTCATTGGCAACTATTTTGATTGTTATTACAATGGGTGATTGTTGAAAGTTTAGGTCCTTTATGAAGAAAAGATGCCAAACCTTCTCTGGTTTCAGCTTCTCAGATGTGAGGATTTGCTTGGACTGTTGGCTGGCCAAAACAATCAACAACAGTCGATTTAAAAGAACTAGTAAAACAAATCATATCATGCCATCCTACTGCACGTGTATATAGACCTCCCTGCACACAGCGGGATGAGGTAGGAAGCGAGTAATTGTCTGTCAACAGAGGCAGAGCAGAAGCAAGGACTTAATTATCACATGAGACACAGCTAATCGACTGGGACTTTGTCAGCGGGCCAAAACGCATTTTCATTGAACCAAACTCTCCCATCAGCTCCAGATGGGCCTGAGCAGGACAAGAATGTAGGACATCCAGGAAAACACTTGCAATCAATGGGCCTTCACTTGTTCAACTCATATGGATGGTATAAACCATGTCTAAATGCACTGCAGCTGCCGCAGATGTTTGGGGGCCACCAATACAGCTTCCTTATACACAGTAAAACCCAAACATGGGCACTTAATTAGGATCGTCCTTTGTAGATGCAGGTACAAGCAAGAGATGAACCACGACAGTCCTGAAAGCATGTGGTGTTCCTCTCCCCCTGAGACTGCCTCTGGCTGGTCACACAGTACAGGCCATTATCCTCACGTACAAAAACAGACCAGCTCATGGCTACACCTTGCTACCATTATGCACTGGCAGGATCCATCCAGGGAGCAGAAGAGCAGAGCACCTAGCCTGTGTTTAGAATTAACAGCTTTAAAGCAGGCATAATTTATATTTTTAAGGAAATTATCACATCGGCACCTCCTGTCGGCTCTGTGGAGCTTTATATCAAGTTTCAGCTCACTGTTTAGCTGTTGGTCCACAACTTTACTGTTCTGGCTCACTCTCACTGATCTCAAATCATGAGCAGCCACAGTGGGCAGCTGTTTTCAGTGAAAAAGCTCTAAAAACTCACTGTACACTACTTGGTCAGGACCAAATGGCAGACGGACACAGTTAGCAACTAGCTGGTGAACAGAGTGGAGTATTTAAGAGCTAAAGAGCCTGGTATTTCCCACGGGAGTTGGTAGAGGCCCCCCCCCCCAAAAAAAAAGCTTACAGCTGGAGGTTTGAATACAGGACTGTTTGCTAACAGTTCATCATATTATGCTGATGTGTGGTGAAAGCTATGGTGCAAAATGGTTGCAGTGCCTTGACCAGGTGGGTGCTACACATTGGTGTTGGTTTAGTGAGCTTCCCCTCTTCCACTGAAGCACTTTGAGTATCATGATAAACCACTAAATTAAGTTCAGAGACCAACATGTACTTGGTATGGTGTGCACATAGTTTTCCTGTGTAATGAGGGACTATTATTGACATTTCTGGTGTATTCACTCCAGCTTTTCTACAATTGTTGGCCTGTTTGTAACCTCTAATCATCTGACCACTCTGGTTTATTGCCATGTCAGATCTCAGCAACTACTATGAATGAGTACACTATTAAGATAAGCAAATGAAACAATGGCCAAAACTACAAAAATGTGACCCACGTCGTAATAAACCGCCACGTTATGTGAGTACTGCTTTACCTTGGTGTTGGCCATATCCACAATGTACTGGTCTCCCTTCATACATTCCATGACATTGAAGCCATCACGGTCCAACACCTTCGCTTGTGCATTGCCCGAAATCACCAGGATAACATCACCCGTGATGCTGTACTGCAGGGCCCTGATCTGATGGCTGAGGGGATACACATACACACACACGCACGCACACGCGCGCGCACACACACGCACACACACACGCACACACACACACGAAGAGGACATATGAGAGAAAGCAGATACTTGTAGTTTGCAATGCTGATAAATTCTGATAAGTGTTTTTGTGCCTGTTTGCAAGCCATCTGCGAGCTTTGATTGTACAAGACTTCTGCACCAAAACATTGTTATATAAGAAGCTTTTAGTCCTTCAAAGGGTTCAGGGAAAGAAACAAACAATAGATACATGTCGCTATAGGAACAAAACAACACAACATCTGATGTGCATCTGATAATTGGTATCTTTGATCTGTGACGCACAACAGATACACAGTTTAACTATGAAACAGAAAGAATGATAATAAACAACAAAATGCTGTTATTACAGACGAGACGATAAAGTGTGCATAGTAAAAAAAACGTAAGCCTATTTAGTGCTTTTCCGAGTGGGAATGTGATTTTTATGTTTTCAATTTTACACTGAATAACACACATGTTCTACAGCGCACTGCAGTGAATACAACTTAAGAGACAGGAAACAGTCTGGAGCACTTAACCTGAGTGAGATGAGCAGTTCAGGTCAATATCAAATAGCATTAACACAGCAGGGGGTAGATGGGGCGCCAACATTTCCGTACACAGAGCGTAAAGTTACATTGCTGAATGAAAGATTGGTCAGCACCAATGCTATTTTTAATAGGGAGGCTCTGTCCTTTTTAGAGACTCACGACTTAGGACCAAATGCTCATTTTCCTCTTTGTTTTAGTATGACTGCGCTCAAAACTTGCCTTTTTGGGTCAGGAACAGTGGACGACAACAGCACAGCTTTATATATGAAGCCCAGCTTGTTAGTAAACCAAACAGGCTACTGGGTCACACTGTAATCAAATTAAATGTAGCGTAAATTTCTGTTAATAAGCGGAGGCCTGCTCCAGCTCAGCCCACTGGTTCCCAAAAGCAAAAAAGAATTCGATCTTTGATGATGGCCTTGGTGAAATACAGAATAAACATGCATAGACCCACAAACACCCACATATCTCAACCATCTGCTTCTGAAAGGCTCATTTTGAATGAAAAGAGAGGATGTCACAGAGTTAACATGAGGCTCAATGAAGCTCAACAAATGTGTGTGTGTTTGTGTATGTGTGTAGACTTTGGAACACATAAAAGATGTGAGTGCACTGGATGTCTGCATGACTTTAATTAACCACATGTTTAGCAACTGTGTTGATGTTCCACGTTGTGTTCTCGGAAGTACACTCACCACTCACAGGGCTGGAGGGATCGGAAGGCCTGCAGGGCCTGGTCCATCCCGGCAAAATCCCAGAAGCGCACATCATAATCATACCCGCCAGTCACCAGACGGGCTCCAGAGGGGTCTAAGCCAAGAGCTGATACCTGAGGAGACAATCACCTTACTTAAAACTGAAAGACAATCGATAAGCCTGTACGGCTCAGAGGACAACCAACTGCAGAAAAAGTCACACTGGCTCTTATAAAGGCTGGAAAAATAAACAGAAGCCAAATATTTAACATGTGAGTAATAATCATATTATTCAGATTTAAACTGTTTCTGGATCTGGATACTAAATTGGCTCCATGTTGAAAATAAAAAAATTACCCCTTTTCTCACTGCTGCAAAATATCAAGGGACAGACTTGCTGCTCTTACTGCTAAATTCAACAAAAAGTTGGGTAACCTTTAAAATCCATAAAACTGATGCAGATCTCCCCTGTCAGATGTTTTAGCATGTGCATAATGTAAATAAAAGATGGTGTTAATTATAAGCTACTTATGATGAATGAAAGCCACTGAATAAATTTCCATAGAGCTACATAAGGAACAATTATAATCACTGAGTGCTGAAAGAAGAAGTCCTTACTGTCTTGGTGCCGTGCTGCAGAGTAATCTCATGAGTGTCTGGAATCTTCTTCACTGGATTCTAGGTTGGAAAATTGAGATGAACATAAGGAAACAGTAAAAGACTGAAGAAGTCTGAATTAGGTGTATCGTTATAGTGTAGCGTTTGATTCCAAAATTCAATTACATATGACATTTTAACTTTGATAGGCTGAATGACTAAAGCGCCTGGAATCACAGCCATCAGCTGCAAATGAATGACTGGGAACAGTTACGCTGTTGGATGTAAAAGGTCAGGGTCGGAGCTATTTCACTCAGAACCAGAGACATTTACTTCCCTACGTGGCAGAGTGTGAGTACTCTTCATGTGAACACCACTGCATCACCGTGCTTTTAAGCAATGCTGCTTTTAAGATGTGTTTCAGACTGTGGAGATATTTTGATATGACAAAGAAAGAGGAAAAAAACCTAAAAGACAATATTAATTATTATTCAGTAGCACAAGATCATTGTTGCCCCAGAACACTAACTGATGATACACTGATGATATTTTCTTGTGCTGCCATCTAGTGGTGAAATCTGAAAAGCACCCAACAGCACAGAGCAAAAAGGTGCCTTTATTGGCCCTTTTTCACTGAAGACACTGAGACATGACAGACAGAATGCCTACTGTTAAATGGGACATTTCAGACATACATCATCATCGTCATCTTGTGCCTCCCCTTCATCGTCGTCGTCGTCATCATCATCATCATCATCATCATCATCATCATCATCATCATCATCATCATCGCTGTGAGCCGTGCTGCCTGTGTGACCTGGTGGACAAGTCAGCGTCGCACGCTGATCGTCATCCTGAGATGTATGTTGAGGAGGCAGTGGAGGCCCAATAAGCTCTGAGTCTGACTCTGAGTCTGAGTCACTGTCACTGCTGCTCTCCTGTTTTCTAAGAGGAAAAGAACACAATTGTCAGTCAAAGCAAAAATGTATTTTACACTTGTATAGCAGACATGAAACTAAAGTCTAAGGCAGTGGCAGCCAAACCAAACTGGAATATGGTATTCACAAACAATCAAACAACAAAATCCCTGCTTACCTGAAAGTAGCAGCAGCAGCTTTGCCTCTCTGACTTGATGATGACGAGCTGAGTGATTTGGAGCTCTCCCCTTCCTCCTCCATCTGACTATCCTTCTGCCGTTCATCTAAGGAAGCAACATTTAGAGTACAGTTACACACAGCCTGGTGACAGAATTACTACTAAACAGCTTATCATGTTGGTTAACCTACCTAGTATACGCTGACTCCTCTCAATGGCTGTTCGACGGGTCTGTTCAAAAATGGCATCCAGGTCAAATGTGCGGGCCTTCTTACCTGGGGGAAAGAAGACAACTCACTTGAACGATAATTGACGCAAAACCAGTCATATAAGAAATAACATAAGCATGTGAAATTATTGATCACTTGTGATGTACATACCAAAGCCAGAGAATCCCATGACAGACGCCATGTCCCTATCACCACTCATCTTGCCTGATGATGCAAAAGAAGCCAGAAAATTGTTAATCACAGCTTGGGTTATTTTGTTAATCGGCTTTTCACGTGAATGCAGCTCTCTTGGTTTTGTTGGTTTTTTTTGCAAGCAAAGCAGCATCAACTACAGACAGTTTCAGGGACCCATTGAAAGGTAACTTGTTGAAAGTGGGAAAAATACTGAATATCAAGTAGTGACGGACACACATAAACAACATTAGGGTTCCTGCCCTACCAAAAAAGAAAAATGACAGCCTCAAACAGTTATGTAACAGTAACGTTAGGCTACAAATGGTTAGAAGTTTCACAAATGACCTTAACATTGGTCAAATGGACACAAAGAAAACAAGAGTGATTAAACACCTAAAAGTTAACTTAATACTCGTCACACAATACGTGACACGTGAAAATCTATCTGCCTCCATCGAAACATGTAACTCAACTTTCATGTCAAATATCTAAGTCTCCAACAAACTGGGTTTAAGTCACAAAAATGTTTGACATCCGTCGAGTTTATATTCTCGCTTACAGTAATTTAGCCATGTAACTTTATGTTAGAAAACGTTCATATATTGAACCTTAGCTGGTGGCTAACGGTGACAGTAGCATTTCAGCTCGAATGAGAAAACAGAACAAACACTGGTGAGAGCACGAATTCTTTCTCGTTTGAAGGATATTTAAAGCTGTGACTAGCCACAGTTAAATGGCTATTACATTTTTTCTAAAAATTGGAAAACACCGAGGCAGTGAACATAAGCTAACAAACAAGCTAGCAAAACAGTTAACATGTCTGTTTCTTTTCGCAAACTAGCTTAATGCAGCTAGCTGACACATTTCAAACAAACTGGAAATACACTCCTCTACACCTGCACATGTATATAAGTCGTGTAAAACAAATACACAAAACTTAAAGATGTATGAGAGCAAATAGCTGCTACCTTCCTCCACTTTGTTAGGATCCATGTTTTCAAACACGAAGATTACCTTTGACCTCCGGAAGTTCTTCTTCTTTTCTTCAGCTTCTTCATTTCTTCTTCTTCGGCGATTGTTACAGCACAGTTTTCAAAAGCGCGCAACTCTTCGCTTTAGAAAAACTCGTGTGGGCTGTTTATTCCAAAGAAAATCTCAGTTAATTACGATTGAAAAAAAAAACAACTAAATAACAGGATCTGTCTAATGTAGAAGTTTGTAGATCCATAGCAGTATAAAATAACTCAAGAGGGTATCAGTTGTCTTACGTTTAATACACATGGAAATGTTTCAGTCTGTACGATATATATGCTGAAAACTTAAAATATGTCAAAATTTTCTCTCAGGTCATACAAACATGAACAACAGCAATGAAAATGAAGAACACAGCTTTGAAATACTTAAATCCAGATATTTAATGCTCTGTACAAAATAAATTAGAAATGTAGACATTTTAGACACGTACACACATAAATGGCACAAACCTAATTTTTCAGGAAGACATATATGAAAATGAAATTGATTACATCATATATAATTTATTCAAGGCCTACTTTACCAATAAAATTGACATTTAACATCACTGCTGATCATATTTAATTTATGAAACACCTGAATTCTAATATAGCTTAGCAGAGTTTAAAATGATTTTGATTTATAGTATATTCATTAGGCACATAAAATCTTGGAACCCCCCCTCCCCAAAGCTCAAGCTTCTTCTGCAGCCACCATCCTCTCGATAGCGGCCCAGTCTATCTTACTGAGGATGCTGCTGCCGGTCTCAGAAAGGTGATCCAGCCAGCCCATGTCTGACACACCAGCTCTGGCACCATCATCCTGCTCATCCAACAGTCCTGCCAAAACCTGAAAGGTGTACAACACATTTATGAAACTGGACATGAAACCATACCATCTATCAACAAAAAGTTCTGCTTTCTAAAATTATTATCCAAAATTTAAGAGGACAATCATTTGAGGATGACTGAGAGATTATTTTCCATCTACAGTCTCACAAAAAGGCTAATACGTGATGAAAAGTGTGCTTCTTACTGTGTGAGACTCCTCTGGGTCCAGCAGCCTATTCAGTTCTGAAGTGGGCTCTGAAAGGTTCACCTCTTCTCTCTCTTTCATCCTCAGCTGTTCTCTCAGGATCCCCCTCCCTGCAGCAGTCCCTTCTGAGGGACTTCTGTTCAGTGCCATCTTTCTATGGTATCTGACATCATTCTGGCTGGCTGTTTGAACTTTAGTGTGGTTCTTTTTGTCAGTAAGCATGCCACGTCTGGTCACCTGAGACAGACGGTCCCTTGGCAGAGAGGTCACTAAAACAAAATAACACAACATTAAGTTTCATGAATGTACATCTGCAGGACATCAATACAGCTGAGTATTATCACAATACCTGGTCTATCTAGTCCCAGCCTCCTGCGGTAATCCTCTGAAGGCCATGCCTGCATCTCAGCAGTCCATGGGCGAAGGTGGGGTTGAGCTTGTCCTGACTTGAGAGTTCTTTTATCATTGGCAGATGCACTGTAAGCCATAAGAAAAAATACATTACCTCCATGACCAAATCTAGCCAATTCCAGATGTTTAGAATGATCAGGTTTGGGTCTGTACAGAACCTGATCATTGTGGAATAATTCATGAATGAATCATGTTTTGTTAAAATGCAAGCTCAGAGTGCAATTATTCTTTAATGAGACATGGTCCTGGTCAGATTACTGTGGCAGGAGATACCTGGGAGTGCCAGCAGGGGGTGGAGCAGAGTTGGATCGTGTAGTTGAGGGCAGTGGTGAACCTGCAGTCCGTGAGGATCTAAGGAGAGTCGGAGGATTGGTGGGAAAGTCATTTGCCAAAGAGCAGGCTTCACGGGTCCTCTGGTTGTATTGCTCCAGAAGCATGAACCTATTAAATCAAGTGGAAATAACAGTTATGCCCATGCATGTCTCTTGTGCACAAACAATGCAAACATGTACATACTTTTCTTTTTCCTCTCTGCTTCTCCAAACACCAGCTTGATTCTTGTTTGTTGGTTTCTGCAGGGGCACAGCAGGGAAACAACAATGTGGATTCAATCAAAAAAAAAAAAAAAATAACAGAAGAGAATATCAATTGTAGAAGAAAGGCAACCATATCTCACCGCTGCTCCAGAGGTAGAAAACGGCTTGCGCTCCCTCTCCCTCAGACTCTCTCTGTGTTTTTGATAAGCAGCCAGTCTGTCCCTCTGTTTCCTTCTCATCCAGATCCTCAGCTCTCTCCTTTCATCCTCTGGAAGGATGCGTTTCTGTGACATCCAGCTGCTTTGCTGCTGGTCCAGCCTGCTGAGGGGTCACATTATTTTCAGGTCAGTGATAAATATAGTTGCTCAGGGTGTCATTTGGACAGCACTGAGTTTTAGTAGTTACCATACCTGCTACGGTGTGCAGTCGGTGAATTGGACAAATCCAGGTCAGTCAGGGATAAATATCCTTCCTTCACCAATTCGTCTAAGAGTTCTGCCGTATCAGATAGCCCAGCCTGACCCAGATTCTCATCTGCCCATCTACAGATGGAAAGGCACAGCGTATTGTGGAAAAATAACAGTGAGGTAAGTCCATGCACAAGGGCTAATGACATGCTTAAAAGACTTCAGGTTTAATTTAACTTACACTGGAGAAATCCCCGATGCTTCGTCCAGCTGATCTCTCATTTCTATGGTAACAACACAAACATCAAAACAGCAACTTCAAACATTATGACTGTGTTGAAAATAACCATGTATCTGACCATACATGGAAAACAGTCATTCAAAGAGTCCACCAGCTGATTTGAGTCTGTTTGATGAAATTGCATATTTACTTGGAGGAGTGTGAAGGTAGGAAGGTCCAGCACTGTGACTGTGAGAAGATGCAGGAAAATGAAAAGATGGCATCCTTTCCGAAGCACAGGAGTTATTATGAAGCACAAATTCTTCTTCCTGATTTTTGTCATCCTCTTCAAAGGTGTTTGGTTCAGTCGAAGTGTCCAGTCGTGGCGTCCATGCTGTTAAGAGACAGAGATGTACAAAAGACTCTTAAAGAAGTTTTATGTTACAGTGTTTATACTATTAAACCTGCAGCTTGTTTTGTTTCTGGGTTTCAGGGACTTGTACTGTAATGAACAGCACTCATGTAATGAATAGATTTAGAGCATACCTTCCTGTGGGACAGACAGTCTGACAGTTTTTTTTATTGCTGTGGTAGTCTTCACATCAGGAGCCAAGACTGGTGTGAGCTTCTCGATAGTGTTCACCAGCTACACAAAGACAAAGCAGGACAAGCAAGGATATGACATATCTTTGTCAGCCTTCAAAGGCAATTTGTAAACTTGGTTGCCATTAATAATAGAAGCAGGATAAACACAAAAAAAACGCACCATTCTGGAGTTGGAAAAGTCCATCTCCAGACAGTCTGCAATGTTCTGCAGAGCAGCCAACTGAGCGTCCAGCTCTGACAGGCGGGAGGAGAACCAGACCGTAGGAGGTGTGGATGAGGTGCTGTGAGGTCCGACGCTCTGGGTCTTTATGGCTTGACAGATTCCAGAGTCAGACGGATCCGCCAAGTGTTGTGGAGGGATTCTCTCTGGGTCCATATCAGGCTCAATGTGAATGAGTGATGGCAACTCCTCAGGGATATCTAAACAGTACAACAGATATTTAGACAAAATTTTACCAATTGTACTCAGTATAAAGAAATAACTGCATTAGACCTTCAATATAAAGATAAACCTGTGTGAGTGGCGGGTTTAAGGAGATCCCCTGGAACTGTGACGATGGGTTGTGGATCAGCAGGAGCAGTACTGCAAATAACAGAAGTTGCAAGTATGTGAAGCTGAGCAGAGGTAGGTGAAGAAGGACGGATGGAAGGAACATCTGCTGCTCCTGGGCTGAGACAGGGTGGCAAATCCTGATGAAGGGTCTTGTCTTCTAGATCCAAGACACTTATGAACTGATGGCCGTTCAGATCCTGAGAGACAAAGAAGGGTGAAGTAAAATATCCATTAGTTAAAGTAACACTAGCTAAAATGTGGGTTTAATATACAAAATGTCCTTGCTGGCTCAAGCCAGTATTTCTGGCCTCTTACCAGATGCTTCTCTGGTCCCTGTGGGGTGTCCTGAACAAGGAGCTTATTCTGCAGATTTCCTGAACTTGGTGCTGGATGGAGAAAACACACACACACACACACACAAACACACACACACACACACACACACACACACACACACATGCAACATGTAACTCTTCTTTGTATCCACAACAAATAAAAAGCAGCATGTTATCCTTGTACCTGCAGTTTCAAATCAACTTACATTTGGGGCTACTAGCAGCCACAGAGGCAGACACAGCTTTATCCACAAGTGTAGGAGGACAAGCTGAAAGAAAAATAATCAACATCTAGTTTTGGAATACATGTACTCAAAACAACCCCTGCATTTTCATGAAATCCAGGCAGGGCAGAGAAATCAGTTAAATAGAAGCAAGCAACAAACCTATGACAATTTAAAGGCTGTATAAATCAAAACTGAAACTTTTAACTCACCTGGGTCTGTGTTGGTGAAAGCATCATGGCACTCTGGGGGTCTTTTACACATGGAAGCAAATGCATGCAGCTCAGCTGATGTGGACATGGCGTTGTCCAATAATTTCTGACCAGTCAGCAAAGAGTCAAAGGACCCTGGCACTTAAAGTTAATTAGAAAAAGAAAAACAGATCAATAGAATTGAAAACACAAAAGTATAATATTCCAAGATGTCGGGTCAAGAATGACATTAGAAACACGTGGAAAACTAAGGGCCAGTGGATGAACTGCTGTGAAAAAGTACATGCTTGTGCGGGTTCCTTTCATTCATCGAACAATTTCACTGCTCCCTTCTTGTCATTCTCTGCTCAACTATTTCTGTATGACCAAGTGCAACACTATGAATGTGTTCAAGGAGAGACTGCATCAGTGTCTCCTCATTCAAATGATCTGCACTAGCTTATTGATGAAACAGGCAGGTATAATGAGGTATGCATTTCACACTAACCAAATGGAATTGCAGCATCCTGTCCAGGAGTGATCACTTCTGCGGCTGCGGGCTCCTCACTGACACGCTCATTTGTTGGCTACAGATGTATTGGAACAAACAAATGATAAAGGAATTACACTTAAAGACTGGCAGTAGCACGAGGCACTTCTTATTAGAATGAACCTTACTTCTTGTGTAAGGATGATAGACTCATTCAGTCTGAACGTGACCTCTGTTTTTCTTGACCTCCCTGCCTTCTCCTCTCTCCTCTTCTGCCTGTAGCAAGACACAGTGAGTAAAATAATCATTAAAAAAAGAAGAAGAAAGAAAATCAATAACATGAAAGCTAATATGTGATTGCCTCTTGCTGGAGTCAGAGCTGCGTGAAGTGGCCGCTCCTCTGGTGTTTTCATTAGGTGGGTCTGCTCTGAGCAACCGTGGTCGAGCCTCTTCAGCACTCTGCCTGCCGATCACTGAACTTGTCAACTCCTCCACAGAGATTAGACGGGTCATTTGGGCTGAAGGAGCTGTCAGAGGCAACATCTGTGGCGGAGACAGATATCTGTACTTAAACTACAATACAAAGACAAAGCAAATATAAAAATTTAGCAGCTAATTTAAAAGTCTTGAAGTATTGCTTACCATTTTAGGTCCAGATTCTATGCGAAGAAGCTTGATCACAGTTGCGTCTCCCATCGGAGCTGCAATGACAGAAGCGGGTCTGGAGTAAGATGGTATGGGCAGTTTGGGGAGCGTGATGTTGCTTTGGGGAACAGGCTGAAAGTGCAGCAGACGAAGGCCTTTCATTGGTGCAGGTGTGTGAGCTGGAGGAAGTCGTGAGAACTCCTGCCCCCTGGTTCTCTCTGATGTCTGGATCTTGGGTTGAGTTGGATCATGTGGAAAATTTAAACTGAGTTGTCTTTTTAGAACCGAGGACTCGTTTCTTTTCTCCTCTTCTGTCCTCTTTGAGGCAGACTGGTCGACGTTTTCAAACTTGTGCTGATGGGATTCTGTCATTGCACGGTGTGTGGTGTGCAGCATCTGGGCTGGAGGATAGTGTGAGGCTATCTGGTGGGGCAACGGAGGACGGTGGAGCTGAAGTAACTTCAGGCCCAAAACCTGGGAGGCAGGATCATTTTGTGTACCATCATTACAAGGCGGTAACACAGGAGCAGTGTGACTGGTGTCAGTAGTGGCCAGGAGCCCCTGTGAATGTGGGATTAACCTCGTGCTCTCCCTGAACTGGATTTCTGGTGACACTGCCTGGACAGAGAGTGGCTGCATTTCCTGAAGAAAAAAAAACTGTATTCAGTTTTGAACTGAAAAAAAAACTGTATTCAGTTTTTTTTTATTTAAGTATTGTTTGCATCGATGGAAAATGTGTCACAGCTCAACAGAACACTTGACCAATACCTGATAATTTGCTCCTGCGCCATTAGCAGTGGAGGGTAGATTCCTGGTGGTGTGACGCTGGCCGCCTGTTAGAGAGATTTTCCCTGAGCTCTGTCTGGCAGGCTGGTCTGCAAACACACATGCAGGGACCTGACTGAACTCAGGGTTGCTGGATCCTAAACTTGGTGCGCATGCTGGTGTCTGAGGTGCCACAGAAGTGCTGGTTTGAACAGGTAAGGCATTTGGTGGAGGGATAAAATTGGTAGCATGAGATAATGGCACATAAGGGTGTGAGGAGTTCGTGTTAGACTGGGCCAAGGAGGCGCTCTGGTGGGCAAGTTGCAGATTAGAAAATGAGGCTCCCAAAACTTCCATCAGGCTCATGTAGTTGATATTCTGTTAGGAAAGACAAAATCATAGTCAATCTGAAGAGTCAACTGAGTCCTCATCTTTCCTTTAGGTCAGACTGTTCTTACCTGGACCAGTCTGAATAAGTCTTCCCCCAGACGTTGTCTCATTGGGGGAGTCTGAGCAGACTGTGGCTGACTGGGGGCTGTGGAATCTACAGTGGGTGCGCCAGCTGTGGAGCTTTGTGGCCGAAGGCTGGGAGGATCCACAGGTGAGCTGGGGAGCAGCACTCCAGTTGAACCAGAAAGCTCTGCACGGACCTCAGGCCGGGCAGTAGGAAGAGCTTGGGGTTCTGGGTGTGGGGGGGCTTGTAGGCTTGTAGCCCGGTTGTGGCTTAAACAAAAAAGATTTTGTATGTTGAGGTTACACCACCAAAATCTTGATGTAGAAATAACTCAGCAGGGATTATGTTTAATTCTACTTTTACTGTTCTATTGTGTAATGATGGAGAATTAATAACTATATTTTACATAACACAGTAAAACTACTTCTTCCATTAAAAACTCACGGAGAGGTGGAACTGGGCATGTCTTCAGCATCTTCTGACAAGTCCAGGTCTGCCAGCTTTAAACTCTACAGAGGACAAAAATGATATTGTTTGTGTGCTTCGACAACGCTGATGATACATACAAAGAAAAGAAATCCTGAGTAGTGACATTCACCGTTTCAGGCGTGCAGACGTTTCCCAAGATGTTTTCATCGGACACAGAGGACACTTCGAAGCCGTCACTCTCACTATTTTTGCCTGCAGGTATCAAACACATCAATTAATATTCTCTTTTAGTAAGTTCAGAATGCAGCTGCCAGGCTATTAACTGGTAACCAGTGGTCCCACAGTGTCCCTGTTCTTGCTCTACTTTATTTCTTTATTCATGTTAAGGATGTCGGTGTGCTTTAAAAAAAATGCTACATAAAGAAAGCTTTAGTTACTGACTTACTTACAACATTACAGCAACTTCAATGATCCAGTATTCTAATTAAGTATCATACCTTCTTTTTCAGGTGTCACGTCTAAGTCATCAAGAGAAGGCTGCTGTGAACTGGACTGTCTCTGCAGAGCATCAAAGGTGAGTTGATCCTCGTCATGAGGGAGAGGTGTCCTGTGAAATATCAGTTCCTCTGGTTTGTCTGTATGAGAACCACTGCAGGGAAACAAATAACCTAGTTACATGCATGTGTTTTTATTTTTGCTGCCCACAGCTGCTGTGGACTGTCACTGACTGGCATACAGTGCTTCTTTTGAAAGATTTGCATCTGTGTCATTCAGTATGAATGCAAGGCATCCTGTCAGCTACAGCATTTGTGGAACTTATTTCCAGCTAATCGAATTGGATTCATAAGGACTTGATGAATGTGTTCTAGTTTCCATTTAGTCTAATAATAAACGACTGTGAATAAAAACATGGGGCACTCACATGGACAGATCTTCCTGCTGCAGATTGTGATCGAGGCCAGCGTTGGGTGTGTTGGCTGATCCCGGGTAGCCTGTATCAACACTGCTCTCTCTCTCGAGCTTCATATCCACCCCAGGCTGCAGCACAGGGGCGACAGTCCACTGTGTTCTTGGAACTTGGATGTGAGTCCTGTAGCAGTCAGATTCAAGTAGAGCAGCGTACCTGGCCTGCAGCATGCTGAGGGAAGTGAGGACGGCGGGCGCAGAGGCTTTGACACGAATTACTACTCCTTCATCGGCTGCTCCTCCAACGCCTTCACTTCTCTCTTTCTTCTTTTTGCCATGATGTCCTAGTAGCACCCTCCTATCAGCCCAGCGTACCATCCACTCCAGCAGCCTGCCCAGCTCTGGAAACTGAGCCTCTAGTTTAGGATCCAGGCCCTGCTGCAGTTCAATTGCAGCTTCCACAGAAGTTGAGGAGCCAAATATTAAGCTGTCTAACGGCTGCCCTGCAGGAACGGCACTGCGAATAGGGCTGGCCTCAGAACCAAAGTGGCCTCCCTTCATTCTTTGGCCTAAAGGCACACTTTGCTGCTGTCGGAGGCCAAACAAACCTTTTTGCCTGCCAGCTCTCATTCCAGGAAGAGAGGTGACAGAAAGGCTTGTTCTGCATGCAGGGGCTTCACTCCAAACAGAGGAAGTCTGCAGCTCGGGTGTCGCACATCGTTTCACAGGCTTGTAGCAGCAGCCAGCTCTGAACACTGGAGGATCATTGCCCGAGTGTTTTCTCTCTGGATGGTGTGCATGTCTTTGGCGGCGATGAATAGTTGTGAGCACATCAAAAGTGAGAGAATGCAGCTCTCTGTCCCTCAGCTGGGGGGAGAAGCCCTTCAGCAAAGGGAGTTCACCACCCGAGTCCCCTCCATCGGTGCTATCCTTCTCTAACACGTAGCTGAGGAAGAGCTCCAGGAAATTTAGATATTCTTCATCTTCCAGCTCAAACTCCCAGGTGCCAACCACTGGTAGTGAGGGCTGCTCCATCTCCTTGGCATCACCTGAGTGACTCTCCTCCTGAATGACTCTTTCAATCTTAACAGCAGTCTTCTTTGCACGTAGTTTTCCCTTTTTGTCCCTACAAAGAAGAACAAAGCGCAGGATAAACCACAACATACACAAATGATAGCCCAGTGTAATAGTGCTATTATCCCATGCTGGCTACCTGGCCGTGGCTCTGCTGTGCATTTCAGGAGAAATAGCCTCAGATGTATTATCCGCTGTGTCTCCATCGCTGCACACTGGGGGGAACCCACAGTCAGTTAACGTGCTGGTGCTCAGACTTGTACCCAGTGAGAGCTGCCTTAACATGGCCATCCCATGCTTGCTTCCCCTGTCCTCCTCTTCCTCATCTTTCTCCCACAGATGGAGCTCAGGGGGGCCCAGGTGCCTCTGCAAACGCCTAAGATGTTTTATTCTCTGCCTGCGTTTGTCTTGAATCACAATCATCATGGGCTCATTCACGTCTTCTTTTTCCCCCTCTGGAGAACAGACAGAGTGACATTTATAACTACATCATATACGTTGGGCAAGTCAGGGATAGTTACTAGACCATATCATCCTAAATTCTAGTTTACATATTAATTTAAAACGAATGCACAAAGTTTTTAGGATTTTAAACTGAAATTAGCATTCAGTGAGCATGTGGGGGGCCGTCACACTTGTCCTTTCAGAAACATGAACACTCCAAAAGTTTTGATCACATTCTCTATAGACTCAAACACTTATCAAAAAACAAACAATCGTTAACAGTAGGAAAGTTAAATGAAAGTAATAGAAATGGATCAAGGTGTTCAGGTGTCTGTACCGAGGACGCTGCATTGCCTCAGTCTCTGCAGCAGCGAGTTGTACTTTTCTCTCAGAGGGACTCTGACAGACTCTTCTTCCTCTGGGAAGGCTCGCACCAGCATGTCTACCACCTAATAAGAAGAAGAACAGGCGAGGATGAGAAATTTACTCACCCGGGGTCACTGCTACTTTGATCAATCCTGTCTATGTAAGACAAGGCAAGAAAAAGTCATATCACCAGAGAGAGAGGAGGAAGCTCAGACACGAGGCTGAGCAGTACGTCCTGGAGGATCTCCTCAGCATTGAGGAAGCAAGAGAAAGGCAGGAAACGACAGGCCCAGCGGAGAGCATCAACGCAGGCAGAGCTCACCTCTGCACCTGCAGGGATCTGATGGACACAAATACACACTGGTATTTATAGGGCATCAGCTACTGAGATTATGTATACATAAATATGTCAAACGATCAAACACAAATGGAGCACCTGTTCATCTCTGCCATGCTGTCGGGCAGCCTGATACTTCCTGCAGGAAATGGAGAGCTGGTCCCTGACATGAAGCATCCAGCATAGAGCGCACAGCTCCCTGAAACAGACTTGTAGGAAAAATTTAGTTAATAGGTTAATCTGAGAGCAGATAATTAATTATGATGCCCGCAATTCACGATGAGCGGCAGCTTACTAATGGTTTGAATGGTGTCAGGGTCCAGGTGACCGACTTTATTAGGCCCTCGTCTGAAGAATCCACTATGAGTGATGAACCTCATCAGGCCCTCTGGGAAAGCCTTTTCTTCCACAGCAGCTGATGGATAGGAGTATTTCTTCTTGATCTGAAAACAGCATCAGATGTTTGCACTACTTAGGATGGCCAGGCAGTTATACCAAAGCCTACTCACGGGTATGTCTGAATTTGCAATGCAAATAAAAATGTCAGCTATGTCAGCCACACTTGGGGTCTTTTAATCCTCTTATTAAGTCAGATATAAAAAAACCTTCAACCCTGGAAAAGTACCTTGTGTAGTAGGTGTCTGGCACGGCGCAGATGGCTGATGTACCACTGCGCAGCGGGATGACAACAACGAGCAGATCTGAGAAGTAATAGTAATCTCTGGAGAACTCCTGACACTTTGTGACGTGATGCAACTTCAGCAAACTGTCCTACTGTCCCCATTGGATCCTAAACATGAGGCACACACATTTGGTTATACAATGTATATGTAAACATACAGTAAGTGTAGGTTGATCTTCTGTGTTTTATACCTGTGTGTTGGGGGAAGGCTGAGGGCAATAAAGAGGCGGGGAAGGCAGATATAGTCCATTTGGCACCAAAGCAGACAGGCAAGAACACAGGTCTTTGGCTGTGTCTAGCAAGGACGACAAGGGTGAGGACAAAACATTCACTCCAGCCATGACTGAGGCCTTCAGAATCTCCTGTATGGAAACCTGTAGCAACTCCCAGTCTTCTCCTTCCAAAGGGTCTAGTAAAAGGAATTGAGACAAAGCATCAGTTAAAATCAGATGGTTCTTTGTGCATTGTGGTCATCTTAGAGTTGTTGGGTGTCACTGACCTGTAAAGCTCTTGTCACCGTCTTTCTCTCTGCAGTCTTGGGAGTCAGATTTGTTGGTAAGAAGACATTCCAACTCAGCCTGAAAAATGCTTTCTGGTTCTAAAACTGTTGGGAGGTGAAGCTCTCGCCTCCTGAGCTGAGTGAAGTCAAAGTGGTCAGAGCAGTAATTCGTATAGGCCAGGCTCAGGGAGGCCGCTGTTTTCCAGTCCCCAAGATGGTAAGCCAACCACACAGTTTCAGGAAGCAGACCCCCTAGCAGGAGCAGGTCCTGGGCGTAGTCTACTGTCCATACTTCTGACAGCTGCTGTCGTCGCACCGCTCTAGAGACCTCCTCCTGGCACAGTGGAATTAAGCGCCCAACACCAGGGGCTGAGAAAGCACATGTTACCAAATAGCAATAGAAATGCAGAAAAGAGCTTAACTGACAAGTAACTACAGAAAAACACACCATGAGCTAGATGGAGTGGAGGAAGGACAGCCACATGGTGAGGGGGCGGGATGTAGAGGGGTTGGTTGGTGAAGTACGAGGCCATAAATCTCCCCAGGGCCTGAACCACGGCACAAGCTGCGTCACTGTGAAGATCCACCGGCAGCCACGGGCAAGGAAGAGAGTCTGCTGCAGGGCATGAAGGCAGCGCTGAAACTAATATCTCATTGTCAGAGTGAGGTACACTTGTTTTGTATAATCACTGAAAAATAAAGGCATTCCCAGTTTGCTTGGCTGTCTGTATAATTTTGCCAAACTGCTTGCCCTGATTGTCTGGTTAACATTGTTTTGTATTAATTGCTTGCATTGTACATTTCCTACTTTGCATGTCTTCAACCTTACTCCTTTCAGCTTTTTATCCTCTGTTTTCATTATTATACAAATGGATATTCTGGCCAACATCTGGTCAAGGCACAACAGCTGAAAATTAGTCCTTAGGCTAACATCGTTGCATTTACAGTGATGTTAATTAATGTGCATTGGCCCTGTTATGAATAAATAAACAGCTGTGCCGAACAGAGTAGTAAACGTTCCACAGCAACCCCTCGAAAAGAATGTGGCATTATTGACCATGGCTGACCTGTTATGCAGGTTTTACTGTCCTTCTGGTGTCCAGTCCTGTGCAGGATCAGGTGGGCCATGTGGTCCCCCAACTCCTGGGCTTCTCTCAGATGGTACTGGGATAACAAACTGTACAGGAGTGCCAGACAAAGCTGGGTCTCCTTGAAGACACTCCGATCAGAGCCTAACAGAAAGACATGTGATTACCATTTCAGACTGAATGTGCCCACGTGGTGTACGTCAGTGGAAACATCACAGCAATGCTTCTTACTTTTGTTACTCTCCTCACAAATTTGTGACCGCCATGTATCAGCACTTTTTGGGTACGAGCCACACAGGAAAAGATGTTCACCTGGGGGGGGGGGGGGGGTGTCAAATTCCAAACAGGAATAATTATTCAGACATATTCATATGTAGGTCTTGAGCTTTTTTTCTATGTGAAACACAGTTGAATTCTTTTGGATTTGGTTTGTTCTGATTGAAACTACCCAATTTATTTCATGTTCCTGCAGCTAGTAGATAGTTAGATATGTAACCCTTTTGCTACAGACCTGGGTAACTCAGCAGTGCAGGACCCTCCTCTAGCTTTTGTCCTGTAGCCTGCAGAGCTGCTTGAATCTGGGACATGATGTCAAACAACTGTTGCTGTTCCTCCTCCCATCCATCACAGCCTTTGAAGTTTATCAGTTCCTCCATATACTGCTGGGTGACCTCGTAGACCCACTGCCACACTCCCAACAATCTGGCCAAAAAAAGAAAAATCACCAATCCTTGTTTGACTTTGAGTCTTAAATTCCAGCCAAAGCATGACACGCAATGATTGGCATCCACAACAACAAATATTTCACCATTTGCAATGACACGTAAAAAGCCAGACAGATGGTCCTTACCTGCTGGATGGTCGCTGTGGAACAGGTCGTGCCTGATGTACAAAAGTGGATATCTCTTCCTTATCATCCTGCAACAATGGCACATGGTATACATCTGAAGGCCAGAGCTGCGGTGGCTCGGATCCCTTCTCTGCAGAGGACCACACAGTTTTTTGCTGCAGGCTGTAGGTGTGGTCAAGAGAATGAGAGACTTGCTGCAAGACAAGCAGGACCGTGAATAGACTGTCAGATGATAACTGACAGTGACCAGTCCGGTGGGACTCAGGGTGAGGGGTCAACAGGAGGCGTATGAGCCGTTTACTGAGCTCCACCACCAGGGCCAGGCAGCGTGGCCCATCTGAGTGAGTGCCATCCCAGGGAAGAAAAGAGAGAAGGTCTCTGAGAAGATGTAGGAGGCGAGTAGAAACGGAGGTATTCTTTTTCCCTGTGGGGACCACAGAGCTGGGGATCAAGTGCAGCAAAGCAGCAAATCGCACCACACAGTGGAGGGTATGCTTCAGCAGGCAACTTCTGTTTTCCACAGTATTTCCTAAAGACATGCCAAAAGCCCAGGCTGTTAACAGCTTACTCTGGATTTTCCCAAGCTCCCGATGAAGAAGAGGAGTCTTCCTCTCTGTTTCAGCAAAGTCCTTTTCATAATCTGGGCTAGTGACAAGTCCACTGTCAGTCTGTGTGTCCAGGGCGTGGAGTGTGTCAAACATTGAGGCAAACTCCAGACGACCGCCATCCTCAACGTGAGAACCAGCAGGAGCTCCATCTAAATCAGAGTCTTCCTCAAAGAAAGTCTAGAAAAGCACACAAACAAACAGCAGGTTAAAGGCAGCTGATGTAAGTGAATCAAGAAATTGATAAAGCAGCCCTGGCGCATTGTTACTCAAGGTAATTACATGAACAGTAGTTACTGGATAACTTTCATTGTCAGCAGTAATGTGATATCAAAAAGGGAGGGCTGTGTTTTCATGTTATGAGACAAACTTTGACATCGAGAATTTCTAAAGACTGAGAATATGCCAACCCTGACACAAAAATATGGTAATTCTATCTATATTTACCAAATTCAGAATTTAAAGCTACACCTTTCGATCGTACACTATTTAACCAACCTGCACTTTTTCAAGAAGCTCCTTGGTACCACCCAATGTCCCCTGGTGCTGCAGGAAAAGTGGCAAAGTGGATCCGTCTGTGGCTGCTGAAAGGACAGAGTCTGTGGTTCTGGGCACATGTGTGACAATGGGGTTGAACACCTCAAGGCTGCTGTCAAAATTCAGGCAAGATACTGACTCAAGCCATTCCCTCACTTGAATCTGAAAATGAAGAATGTGAGAAAACAGTATTGTCAAGAATAGTACTGCAGAGAGTTTAAACAAAATCTGAAGAGTTTAATCCATTTTCCCACTTCTAGAAGTCCCCAGTTTATCACCTGGGATTTATCGAGTATCCGGCTGGCTTTCTCAAGGTCTCTGTTTGTGTCCTTTAAAAGTGATTTCAGCAACAGGGCAGGAGAAGGCCGATCTAACACCCTCATAACTGTGGCCATGTAGCCATCAGACACGATGAGATATAACAGCCGTGGGTGCCAGGTCACAGAATACCGCTGCCTCAGGACATCCCGCACAGACAAGCTAGAGCTGGACAGAGAGGGCTCCGCTTTGCCTGCAGACATTGGTGGCCTGCAGACGGCAAGCATAGCATAGAGCATTCGGAAATAGTAACAGGCATTTGGGGTGTTTTCTGACATTCTGGAGGCCAAACGATTAACCAAGAAAGTAATCAGCACATTAGTTCATTAGAAAAATAATCCTTTGTTGCAGCCCTATATACAATAACACATCATGTTTCACAATGCATTTACACTTCAACAGACAATAAATGACGATGATGAGCAAAATGTCATACCGGTATGTGACAAGAGGATGCAGGGGGAGGAAGTGTGCAGGCCCAAAGTCAACACTGCAACCACAGCTTGTTAGTGTGAGAAGCCTCCCAAGGCGAGAAATCATAAGAAGGGAGCCTCTCTTCAAAACACAGGCCAGGAAAAGACCACCCGGTGACCAGTTCACACTGCCCACCCAGTAGGACCTTCAAGAGAAGATACAGAAGTTTCTATACGTGAGTCCATTTCTAAATAAATGCACACTTTTTATTTAGACTCTCATTGGCTGACAACTACTACACAACACCAACCACAACAAATGTTCGCATTTTAATTAATGCACACTGTACCTTATATATTTAGAGGGGATCTGCATTTTCTTGCTTCCACATCCTCCAAGGCTACTTGATAATGAGACAAAATTCTGTGTGCTTACAAAGAGGACCTGTGTAGCCTGCATTCAACAAAAGGAAATACATATCTTGAGTCACACATCTACAGGTTGAGAGACCTAGCGAAAAACTAACAAAGATGTGACATAATACACAGAAAGGCCAGACGCTCACCTTAGGCTGCCTCTGGTTCAGGACGACGGCTAACAGTCGGCCATCTGGGGAGAAGGCTGGCAACAAGGCTCCTCTGGACTTCACGGGCTGGCATGGTGGAGTGAGACGAGACATAGGGTATGTCTTGGTGGCCCACTGTATGCTGTATCCCACAGAACTACAAAGACAAATTTGTACTTTTAACTACTGTTATAATCAGTGAGGTTCCAGTCTGTTACATATGTAGACCTGTTCACTCACCCCACTCTCACATGACCCTCTTCCCATTGAATTTTCAGGCAAGTGATGATTAGCTTCTTCCCAGATGTGAAAACAAAGGCGGATAAGCAAGCATCACCAACAACCTGAGAGAGTTTGGGGCAAGGTGAAGTAAGATTGAAGGCCTACAGAAGTGCAGGTCTGTAATTTGATTGAAACATGGCCCAGTACATCAAATATGTATTCTATTCAGTATAGAGACCTCTGTCTTGATGAAGATGGTGTGTTGGGATGCTTCTTTGTCTTGTGAAGACGGCAGAATGGAGTCTTCAAGGGGTAATATATGTGCCCAGTGTCCCTTGACTGTGCCATCTCGTACTCCTGTCAAGTCCCTGACATCCATACACTCCCACAGGAACACTTGCCCAGTTATGGCTACCAGGACCACACGCATCCCATCCCCTGAAACTTGAAGTGACAGCCGTGTGGTATTGCCTGTGAAAACACACACACACAAATACATGAGTTGATGGTTTAACGTGTCATTTACATGTAATAACTGGAATAAGAATACACAGCTCAAGCTAAAAACAGAGAAAGAGTAAAAATCATCTTAACACCGAGTGAGAGTCTGCTCATGTGTAGATACAGGTAGTGCAAACTGATCAAATGCTAAATCAGCTGGCCTGAACTCTTTCAGATCATTATTGCAGAGTTGATGTCAGCTCTGCTGGTGAGAATAATCCTAGTGTCAGACTTAAAGTGTTGCATATGTACTGTGCGTACCTTGAACAGTAGTAATCATATGAACTACTTCTGGTACTGCTGCAGCAGTCTTCAACAAGTCTTTATCCCTGTTCCACAGAAACAGCTCTCCTGAGACCAAAAGCCCACAAAGCCACATACCTGAAAAGCATCAAGAGACAAATTATGTATTCTCAGAACTGACAGGTGACAAGTATTTTGCTTTCACTTTACAAATTAAACTCACCATTGTGAGATGAAGACATTGTCACCACACTGTTGAGCAAAGGATGGAGTTTGGGAGTCCTCTTTTTGGTGCGACCAGACACCATGTTGATCTCACTGATCCGTTTGTCATCTAACAGGAACACAGACTCCTTCTCCTGAAGTGTGACACGACGCAGGTTCACAGTCATGTTTCTATGACAAGGATAGCAAAGCTTTCTGAACACTTTATTGTCCTCACCTTCCCCAGCCAACAGAACCGCGGCCATGGTTTTTTCCGTTTGATGCTGGATGACAAAACTACCTCCAACTTTAGCTCCATGTTTAAAAGACAGCATCGGTGCTTCCTCTTGATTATGCACTCAGGAAGATTTCATCGAGATCGCAGGATCCCACTCGACAAGCAAGACGATATAAATGTAACGTTATAGGTTAGCTGGCAGGCAAGTTTGTTTGCTGCTGTGTAAACAATCTTATTAGCTACATAGCTAATCTATGTTTATGTTTAGAGAAATAAGTAGCATGTACTGGCAACGTTAACGTGCAATGTTATTAGCTAATGCTAGCTATTGTCCGAACGAAAAAAAAAAAACACTACGAAGAATAACCATAATGTTACCGTTAACTAGCGTTAGCTGCCGAGCTAATTTTACTTACTGCATGGGGCATTTGTCTGGAAAAAAGGCCTGACCTGAGCACTTCAGCTACAATGTTTTTGGTCAAATGCTACGCTCTGCTCACATTATTTGGTTTCTAAAAAAACGACGGTATTACATGTTAGACCGTAGCTAATCTGAAACATTTCGAAACTCCCTCTGCTTCAGTAGCCAGAATTGTTTCCCATGATCCTCTTGGAGGAAGCTTCAGCGCGTTGCCGTAGGAACGTAGATGTTGGGATGTAGCCGACGCCTTTTTGTGTTTAACTGCACGATACTGTGACACAAACCCTCACTCAAACCCTCACAAAACGACCTTAACCGTCGTAAAATGGCCGTTTTCATTTCATTTGTGGAGTTTATTTAGAGTTGTTAACGTTGCATCTTTATTGGAGATAACAGAATTCTTGTTACCGAGCTAATTATATTATGCTCGTAACCTAATTATTGAAAGTTAATGTCGACTCTTCACAGCCACTTGATTTGGCGAACGTTAGTGCTTTGTTGCCTGGTTTCCCAGCGTTTCCTTATACCGCCATGGTCCCCCTAAATTTCTTTATACGTTTGAGGGACTTAATAATTTCCCACAGCATCTATGTTGAAGAGGTATGTGGTTTTTGGTTTGTTTGCTTTTTGGTTTTGATTTTTTTTATTTAAGCTAATGGTAGGCAGGACCCAAAGGGGGACAAATTAGCCCACAGAGAGTTTCGGTATGGGGTATAGAAACATAATAAATAAAGGATATAAGGTTAACCTACATTTTAAGTACCGAATTTGCATATATATCAATGGACAATGTGTAACGCACTTCACATTTATGCTACAGTATATAGCGGCACTAGCGTACTTTAGCCAGCAGATGGCACCAAAACCCACTGCTAGGCATGTGTACCCAGCATAGCAAAGTGTTGTGAGTTCACATGAAAGCCAGTCCTGACTAGAGGAGAGGAGATCCCTGTTGCAGATAAATGGTGGCGGAAGAGGCTTTTTGTACTTAGTCTCTGAGCTATTGCAGATATCTCTCTACAAGGTCAATTTTCTCTGAGGAACATACACATCTATTAACTATGTGAATGTTTGTGTGCAGTAAGTGGTCGTCTTCACTATTAACATGCTTTCAGTTGTGTGAACTCTTAAGCAATAGGGTCCCTTATTGGCTTGTTACAGAGAGTTATTAGGTTTGCCCCCCGGCCCCTGCTGGTATTTAATTACCCTTGCACTCTCTCCTTTTCATCATGATGGAGATGACGGCAGCCATTGCCAATAGGTGAAAGAGGAGACTTCACCAGGCCTTAATTGGTTCATTTGCCTCTGCCTGCCAGGCGCAGATGGAGCTCTTTATTACTGTCACTGCCAGGTTCATTCTGGACTGATGAGAACTGTCTTAAGAGGGAGAGCTTGACATCATATCAGGACAGGATGACATGGCCAAAACAGAATGATAATCAGGATGGGAGGAGATCAAGAAACAAACAATTGCAACCCTATACAGACTTTGTGCATTCATAATATAAGCTCATCCATCCCAGTTTGTTATGTTGTTTCAATAGAGCAAGACTACCATAATGTTATTGTCATGCTTACGAGCTTATTGTTCGGAAAAATCTAGCTGGCCCTGGGGATTCAATTGCATTCCTTGGACCAATCCTCAATAAGTTTTTTTGTACCCCAGTAGCTGTGTGTTTGTATTTACGTGTATGTCTTTGCACATGTTTTGAAATGTTTGCAATTGTGCACATATACATGTTCCTCTTGCAAAGCCTATTGTTGAGATATTTTAGTCCCTCTGCATCTGTTTATTTAAATGAATAACATGTCATTGTAAAAAGGTCTTTACGCATCCAAATGTGGCATGAATGAGGAACATATGGCTAGAACACGCAATGCAAAAGCTTATGAACCAGCGTCCAAAGTGTTTGCGTTTGTTAAGTAAGTAAACGTAAAAGTCCTCTGAAGACTGGCTTTCATTTCATATCTGAAATTAAAGTTGTTTTGATTTAAATTTGCACCTTTCACTGACATAGAGCAAAAAGGAATGAAATTATATGAAAAGTAATGGAAACAAACAGTATTCCCACACAAATCTCAATTTCTTAATCAGCGATCATAAGCAGCATAAGCACAAGCAGGTCAAGACTGAAGGATGTCCCTAAATCATCCAACACTAGGAGTAATGTAGTTCTACTCTGTAACTACTCCTCAATTACCATTTGTTTGAATGGGGCCTGCTCTCTCAACATGGCATGCCTGCACAGAAGGCGGTGGTTTGGTAGGGATTTGCAGCATGATCCTCTTGCAAGCTGAACAATTACTACGTGTAGATTTTAGAGATTTTATTGCGTGTTTGACCGCAGAGGATTGGTACGATGTTTGCATAACACTCCTCGAGCACATGCTAATAGTGGACTCCTTTTACCTCCTTTTAAACTGTCTAGTCATTATAACAGTCAGCAATTAACTAGAGGACTATAACACCTCTACATCTTCACTGTTCAATATAGGAACATTAGTTGGCATGGTAACCTCATTTGCCATCTGCGGGCCTCTTTCATACTGAAAAATAACACCCAGGAAGCTGTAAAGAAACAATTCAATATTCTTTCTCACAGCAACAGTGGGTCAGAGTATATCTGCTGGTTTCCATCTGCTGGTTTGTTGGGGAGATGTATTAGTGTTTGGAGGGCTGGGTGCAGCATTGTGTGTTAGATATTGACAAATGGGTGATCAAAGAATAATTCAACATCTAAGGATGAAAAATGCTGAAATTGCTAAAAATGTGTGCTGCTGTGTTTCTATTTAGTTCGGTATTAAGGATGTCAGGTCACAGATAATACATTTGAGGGTGACTTTAGTCACCTATAAGCACAAAGACATTTTTGGAAATACTCTTGTTTGCTTTCATATTGAGAGTTAGATGAGAAGATCAATACCACTCTCGTGAAGGACACTAAATATAACGCTACAGCCACCAGGAGGCAAGCTTACCTTAGTGTAAAGACTGGAGAGAGCTTTACCTAATGGCCTTTTGTTAAGACAGTTGAGAAATTATCACAAACCAGATTTTATTGTCCTTATTAAACACTTTGCTTTCTTGTCGAGCATTAGATGAGAAGAGTGGTAGCACCCTTGTGTCTGTCCACTAACTATGAGGCTGCCGTCAGCAGCCGGTTTCCCCCTCATTTCCAATTTATGCTAAGCAGTAAGCTAACCAGCTTTAAGTGTGTCTATATGTTCCTGCAGAGGTGAGTGCACAGAGGTGAGTGCAGCCGTGCTGGCTTATCAGACTGAGATATGGTGGAACTGGGGCCTTCGTCACAGTCCACATTTTGACTTGTCATAGGAGAAGCACACGTGTTGCTAATAACATTAATGCTGCTATGAAAATGGCAGACAGACAAATTGCATCAGGCTCTTATCCCGGGATATATCTAAGCTGAAAGACAGGATTCGTAGTAAAATTAGTTCTCTGTTCGCTGTCAGGCCACATTAGTCATGAAATGATCATTTGCATAGAAAAGGTTTATGTTTTGCCTGTGATGCTGTGGGCCCATGAGAGAAACCTGTTCTTGCCACAGGTGGTTGATTTGGGCTTAAGTAAAGGGGGGGGGGGGGGGGGGGGGGGCAGTTTTACCCATGATTCCTTTAGTATTTATGAGGCGACAGTTTGTGGTGCTGGATTGTGTTGTATTTTGAAGTGTACCTATTATTGTGTGTCCCAAGAGTGGTGCAGTGTAATTAAGTGCACTTACTCAAGTACTGTATTTAAGTACAAATTTGAGGTACTTCTACTTGAGCTTTTTCCATTTTGAGCTACTTCATAGCCTACGTCACTACACTTCTATTATTAGGTTACTATTATACTTTTTACTCTACCTTCACCCTTGAACAACAACATTAAAATAATACCTACATCAAAAATAACAGAATAATGTTCATGATAATGTAACACATTATCTATAAGCAGTACTTTTACTTGAAATATGAATTTTTAATGGAGAACATTTACTTTTAAATTAGTATTTTCTTGTTTTTACAATGTGGTATTACTGCTTTTAACCAAAAGATCTGAATACTTCCCCCATGACGGCTTCAAATCCAGCTCACATCTTCTACCCCTCCAACCCAAAGTGATGCATCTTCCTGCCCCTGCACACTTGAGCCAATTTAGTTAATTTAAGCACCGCTGATTGGCTGAGAGCTGGAAACGCATGTCGTGCACAGAGCGGATGTGTAGCTTTCTTAATCGATAAGTCGTGCAGGAGGCAAGATGGGCCAAAAACGTGCATTTGTGAGAAGCAAATAAATCAGACCTTCTTCTCCTTTAAATTTTTCCGCGAAACAGCAACGTGCTTACTTTGACAGGTTTGGCATCACGGCAGCGACCGCCTTCTCCTTCATCTGATTGGCCGAGCCGTGGGAATATTCAAATACAGGCTTGATTGATTGGCCCAGAGCCGGTTTCAACAGTGCAGGGGACTCATTTCCATTCCGACATCACCCTCTGTGGCACACACTGCTCAGTAGGCTGCCGAGATGAGATCCAAGCGGCTGCACGGAAAACACAATCGGTGAAATTATCTGAAACACGGGTGTTGAAAATGTCGAGGAAGTACAGTTAATGGAGCCGGCTTCATCCATGGATATATGTCCGGAGGTTTCCAGTGCGCATCGGGAAATCAGTGGCGAAATCGCTTTTGCAGAGGAAATACGCCTTCCGAGCAAGAGAACAACCAATCAGCCGTGGCGAACCAAAGATAAACAAGCCTTATGATAAGACAAAACTCTGTAAGACATTCATGATATTCTTTATTTCCATCCGAGTCTTTAGGGAACACAGTGCGGGCTCGTGGAAGATGTTTCTCCGTGCATGAAATGTTGAGTTTGCTCTGCAGTTGCACCATCGTGGGTTTTTTTTCTGAGCTGTGTAACTACATGGCAGCAAGAGAGTAAGAAAAATATTTAGGGTTGTGAGGATGCTTCAGTGCATGATGTAAGGATCCCTGCATTGATTTTGGGTCGACAGCGCTAAAGTGGTGAAAGATGCCCAGTGCGC